>NC_090311.1:42617500-42922500 GCF_039906515.1 Pseudorca crassidens | reverse complement strand
ATCATCCTGTAACCAAACCTAAAGTACACAGAGACCTGCAGTTTACCTGATAGAGAATTCAAAATAGCTATTTTGAGGAAACTCAATGAGCTACAAAAAAAACACTGTAAGACAATTCAATGAAATCAGGAAAACAAAACACAAATAAAATGAGAAATTCAACAAAGAGCTAGGAATCGTTAAAAAAACAACAACAGAAATTCTAAAATTGAAAATGCAGTGAATGAAATGAAAAATGCAATAGAGAACATCAACATTAGAATAGATCAAGGAGAAGAAACAGTCAGTGAATTAGAGGATACAAACTTTGAAATAACCCAGTAAGAGGAAAACAAAGAAAAAAGAATGAAAAAGACCAAAGAAAATCTACATGAGCTATGGAATACCATTGAAAGAGCCAAAATCAGGATCATTGGAGCTCCATAAGGAGGAGAGAAGGAGGCAGAAAGATTATTTAAAGAAATAATGACTGAGAATTTCCCAACCTTGGGGGGGAGACTGGACTTCTAGTTCAGGAAGCTAACAAATTACCCCATTATTTCATTACAAAAAGATCTTCTGCAAGACACACTATAATGAAATTGTCAAAAATCAAAGACAAAGAATCCTAAAAGCAGCAAGAAGAAAAGACTGTAACCTACAAAAGAATCTTCATTAAGCTATCAGCAAGTTTCTCAGCAGACACTTACAGGCCAGTAGAGAGTGGGATTATATATTCAAAGTTCTGAAAGAAAAAAATCGCCAACCAAGAATAATCTGCATGGCAAAATTATCCTTCAGGTATGAAGGAAAAATAAAGACTTTCCCTGAAACACAAAAGCTGAGGGAGTTTGTCTCCACTGGGTCTGCCTTATAAAAAATGATGAAAGGATTTCTTCAAGTGAAATGAAAAGCTAATTAGTTAAGTGAAAATATACAAAAATATAGAACACACTGGGAAAGTTAAATGTATAGTCAAATTCAGAAATCTCATTCTGTAATATGATGGCAAGTTACCACTGAACTATAGTATAAAGGTTAAAGGAAAATAGCATTAAAAATAACTATAATTTGATAATATATAGTCTAGAAAACATACAATATAAAAAGAGATAAATTGTGACATTAAAAAAGTAAATGGGAAGGAGTAAAAGGGTAGATTTTTTTGTATTTAATCAAAGTTAAGTTGCTATCACCATAAAATAGACTTTTTAAATCTGTAAGATGTCAGCCTCACATGGTGACCACAGAGCAAAAACCTATATTAGATTCGCAAAAGATAAAGAGAAGGAAATCAGAGCATACCCCCACAAAAAAATAATCAATTCACAAAGAAAGGCATAAAGAGAGGGAAAAACAGAAATGGAATTATAAAAGAACCAGAAAGCAATTAATACAATGGCATTAATAAGTCCTTACATAGCAATAATCACTCTAAACACAAATTTATTGAATTATCCAATCAAAAAGCACAAAGTTTTTACCCTTTGACCAATATCACCCAATTCTCCTACCCCCCAGCCCCTGGTAACCACCATTTTACTGTCTGCATCTACAAAGCTTTTACTTTGTTAGAAGAGGAATAGAGTTTCCAAATCTAAAACATGACATAGTGATTATAGTTAACAATATTGTGTTATATATTTGAAAGTGGCTAATAGAGTAGACCTTAAATGTTCTCACACAAAAAAGAAATGATAATTATGTGACATGATTCAGGTGTTAACTAATGCTATGGTGGTAATCATATTGCAATATATAAATGGATCAAATCAATACCCTCGACATCTTAAACTTACACAATATGTCAATTATATCTCAGTAAATTTAAAAAATAGGAAATAAAGAACAAAAATGGGAAAAAATTTGATACAAAATTGTTACCAAAAAAACAAAAATGTGTACAGAGGAATATGAAAAAGGGGGAGGGGAGAAAAGTAAATGAGAGGGGAATAGAAGTGACCTTATGCAAAATAATTGAGCCTGCACATGATATGATAGAAACATTTTCCTCAGTTACTGAGAAGATTGCAAGTAAATCTAGAATAGTAGAGACTAAAAATAGCTTGGAAAGTTAACAGACTACTGGATAAAATAAATATTGATGTTATCAATCAAAGAACAACAGATAGAATGATTCCATAAGCACATGAAATTTTCTCAAAATTAAAGTTTGCAAGGTGATTAACATGAAATCAAAACTATCTGTCTAAACAAGAGCAGTGGCCTTTGTCATATCTGAAAATTAAAAAAAAGTTTGAATAACACTTGATTTGAGATTTTATTTCAATTTTAGCATGGCCTATGTTAGAAATTTTGAAGTAGCATCACATAGAGCGTAGCGAGAACAGCGTTGAACTATAAAAGTGGAAGAAGGCATTGGAAATGTGGATACTCATAACTGCAAATGTGATGCTGTGGTACTTTCTGGTGTTTATGGACATGTACGACTGGTACCCACATTCCTTGTAAAGTACTGACTTCTGCTTTTCCCACTCCCCACCCCCGGCTCACTTGCATCTCTACTTCATGGCTAATGTAATGGCTGAAGAAGTCATAACTAGTTATTAACTGAACAATTACAACAATTAATAACAATTGTTAACTTGAATATCTCCAAGGTGAAGAGAGGTCAACTAACTAAAATCCATGGAAAACTGAAAAGTTTTAAAAATGTCACTTACATATACTATAACAGATCTATGAAGTACATACATATATGCATTCATAAACATATATATAGTCAATATATAGCTATGTCTATAACAAAATATTTGGTTTGACTCACTAGCAGGGCTTCCCTATGATGTTTTGGTAAACCAGTGAGCATATTTTAATTGTTAAAAAGTGCTGTCATAAACTAAATGGATCAGATGAAGATATGTGCTAAAAACCGTTCAGACGCTCTATGGGGAATATAGGGAAGGTATACTCCGAATCTGCCTGATAAATTTGTTCAAATAGTTGATATTATATATCAAGCATATTTTGATATATAATATCAAAAGCATAAGCATATTGATATTATAATCAATATATTTGCTATCATATATCAAGCATATTTTAATAAATAATTACTTGAAGTATACCTCCCTTATTCTTAAAAGGGTTTGAAGTTGGTGCAAAAAAATAGCAAAGAATTAAAAGAAACACATTAATAAAATGGGGGAAAGAAAAGAACACAAAATATAGATTATACTCTGAATTCCTGGAACTACTTACTAAGACCAATCTGTAATAGTTTCTCTTCTTCCTCCTCCTCGTCCTTCTTCATCTTCATTAGTTTAAAATCTAAAGAAAAAAGATATCAGCACTTATTTATTGAGAAAGTATTTTGTGGATATATCAAACCTCAACCATTTGAAATCTTTACTGTTTAGCATTGAATGATGGCATAGAACTCCATCATAGTGTATCTTACTTTTACTTGAAGAGGGGCACAAATTATATAATAGCTAATACTTATTCAATACTTACTAAATGCCAGATGCTGTTCTAAGAACCTTACCTATTGAAACTCATAATTCTCTCATACTAGCCATGTAATAAATACTATTATTATCTTCACTTTATAGAACCTGGTGTCCTGAGAGTTTTAGGTTATAACTTTATATGGAACATATCTGAACCTTACAGAGCCAGTGATCTTAACCACTATGTTACACTGACTGTGAGTATACCACAGATTGACATATTTCTCTCAAACATGATAACCACGTAAAAAACTAAAAATATAATACAATACTTCTTGTCACTAAGTCATGTAATAATTACTTATTGAGTAACTATTATTGTCCTAGGAAAATATTAAGTTATGTTATAAAATGTCCTCTGATACTTATTTTAAAAGATGATGCTCTACATTTTTACTCTTATTATATTTGGATTTCTTGAAAATATCTTTGAATGGAAATAATTTTATTTATATTTCAACCAATGCAAATAAAAATCTATATTAAATATTTATTTATTTATTGTTTTCATATATATTATCCCAGGATTATAGTCTACTCCAAATGAAATTCAGCCAAATCTAAATAATTTTAACAATAGACCTCAGGCAATTTTCTCAGTTATTTACACAAACTATAACTGAATAATGAGATGGCAAGTTTTGTTGTAATTTTAAGTCTACCTTGTTATTCACTTAGCTTTTGTTCCCATCCTGATTCAGTATGCCCTTGTGATTACAGCATGTGTGTTGGCAACAAATTCATAACTGTGTTATGACTCTGTTTTCATATCTCTGAAACATCCATGAAAGTATGTGTGCATGGGGTAGTTTGGAGGAATTAATGAGATAATGTAGGTAAAGCACTGTTGCCAGCATATGCTGGCTTTTAATAGGCCAGAATATAGTAGTTTTTAAAAAGCCATTTTAATAATGAGTTTATAAACCATATTTGATATCTCAAATATCTCTCTTTTGACTACATTTGTAGCCTTGAAATTCTCCAGCACTGGCCTCTTTCATTATTTGTCATATTATACAGACACTGAGCACTTACTGAACTCAAGATGTGTGCAAAGTGTTTGATATACAAAAATCTTGGCCGGCCCTGTTACCTTACTGCATTCGATTTAATAATTAAAGCATTATTTGGGTTAGACCAAAATATCACAAACTTCCTTGGGTAAGGTGTTACAGAGAGGGAGAACAGGATGTACCTCTTTCTCAGTACATTTTATCCGTGGGGATAGTGATGAGCCAAGTGACACACCCCTGAATAACAAGGTAAATTTACTGAACACTCTCTTCCAGTTCTAGTGCTATAAATATGTAAATTATAGATTATTCCTAAGTAATTTTTTTTCCTGCAAAATATTTCTCTACCTTGTCTGGCTTGGCCAGTTTTACAGGCTTCTCAGTTCCTTCTCATTAGGCTATTTTTGTTTGTTTGTTTCTCGAATCAACATACAACAAAACTTAACAAAAGACAGGTGCAAACTATTTGAAAACTCATGAGATATTGTTTTGATAGATTCAGTAGAGGGAAATCCCAGTAATTATTGGCTTGGGGAAATTCTGGCATCTGTATTTGGCACAGAACTGAGCAGCAAAACTTATGCTGCACTTGAATTCAGATAAACACACACACATGCAAACATATACAGAAAAATGGTTTTGAAAAGAAGCTGTCTAGCTTGGAGAAAAGGTTTCTATAAATGAAGGAAATAGGCTTTCTTTAGGCATGATACATTTGACTGCTTTTAAAATTTTCCCATCAAGCGGGATGTAAATGTAAATTTGAACTGTAGGATTGAGAGAAATGACTGAATATTTCAGCATTCCTAAACATAAGTATATTCACAAATATCGTTGTGAAATTGGAAACTTGAGAGAAAAGTGTCTTTGTATTATGTTCCTTGATAACTACACTCCTTTTCCATTTTTCCATTAAAATCTGATGGTGCACACACTCGATTGTGACACATTCAACTTGCTTTTCATCAAAGATTATTCATTTTCATAGCAACTACTGAGATTAGGAACTAGCACCATACTTTCTATATTACTTTCCTATTCGTGGAGGAAGGATGGACATAGAAGAAAGTAGATGACCAAGCGCAGGAAAAGCAATCAAAATATAAATTTTCATTTCATAAATAAATGAGTTAGTATCAAACATATGGATAGTATAGAAATCAGTTCAAAGTAAATGCTAAATATTAGTAATTATTAAAATAACCCAGGTATCATCCAGGACCCTCCCTGCTTCTTGAGATCTGAGTAAAAAATGCTTGAAATGCCCCAAATTCCATAGATTATGGATGTCCAAAACTGTTAAAAGAATTTCAAGTTTCTCATGTAAATATATTATAAATTTGCATTTATATTTGAAGTCAAAGGCTAATTTATTTTTCTTCTATATTCTTCATCCTCTCATATTTCATAGCAGATAGGAAGTATTCAATTAAGTTGCACGAAAGGTAGCATCTCAGGTTAAAAGCATGATGTCTTGGGCATGATAGCATTTAAATCAACATCTTTAAAATTCAATCCAATTAAATATTAAAAAGAGACATTGTTATTTGAAGCAATAAATTTAGTAAGTAAATTTAATTGTAAATGATCAAGGTGTTAATACTGCTAACAACTAAGAACGATTAACGTAAGAAAAGCAAACACGCAGATTTCAGTCTGGTTTATTCGTATCTCATGTAAATTAGGCAGGGAAATATCATGGAGTGTCTAGAAAATCTGACTATCAGGCGAGAAGATGTAAATTAAGTAATTAGAAAGCAGTAAAGCATCATTGTTTTTTTAATGTAGAATGGGAGATAGCCGAGAAGGAAAGGGAAAACAGAAGTGTTGAAATGAAAAAAAAATCACTTGCAAAACTCAGAAACTTCCACAGCATGCAAGGCAGAGAAAACTGCTTCTTAATCTTAATACTGAAGAGAAAATAGCTAATCTCTCTTACAATGGTCTATTTACTACTCTGAATTATATCCTGACATTAATAGGTAGTATATATTTTCATGCTGGACATTGTGAACAGGAAACAGACAGGCAGGTGGCTTTGTGGTCAGGATGTCGGTGACAGCTTAGATCCTGCACTCCCTTCCCATCCTGCCTTATTTATTTTAGAAAATAATCACTTTAGTTACGGGAGAGAGAAATAACACAATATCAAATTTATTTACTTCATATATAAGAAAGCTAAAAATGCATAGCTGTTTGACTCCAGAACATCTGATCTTTTACAGGAGGCACAGGAAAAAATGACTGCTGGGGCTGCCTGCCTCAATACAGTGATGTATTTTGAGAGTTTATTTTTGCATTTCTTAACTTTATTCCTGTCACTTTAGATGAGGATGTTTTGCACCTACCGTCTGTATGTTGTAGGCAACATTCACTTCAATAAACTCAATAAAATGTTACACTGGTATATTTCTGACTCTGCCAGTAACCAAAATAAGCTATTTTCCCCCCTTAAATGTGCTTCAGTTTCTCCAGTGGTGAAATATATGAACTCGCTTCTTAACAACTGAGAATGATGTTGTGAGTATAGAACATTCTGCTAAAGGTCAGAAGGAGGATATAAGTCAGAAATTTCTGTAGTTGAATTTCAGAAGTTTAGACAGAGACATATTTTAATTGGATCAAATAGGTTACAATACTAGTAAATCCATTTCAGATCCTTCAGGGACATGCTGATATAGGAACGTGTGCAATTTAAAAGTGAAAGAACATTGTGTATGGGCGAACTTTAAAATCATTCCAAAGTAAAGGTAAAAGGTTTATTTATGTTTGCTTATCTACAGTTCATATACTTTCTTGTTTTTGTTGTTGTCATTTTTGTTCGTTTTTCCTACTCCTCCTCATTTTCGTTGTCTCCTCCTCCCCTCCCCCTCCTCCCCTCCCCCTCCTCATCCCCCACCTCCTCCTTCTTCTTTCTTCTTATTCTTCACAAAATTCAGTGTTTGCTAAACTGAAAGCACTAAACAAAAAAAAAATCATTTTGCAGAATTTTTTAAAGTGACATGCATAGCATCTATTCCAAAGATGTTTTTTATGTTTCCTTTTACTCTATTTTGAGGAAATCTTTTGATTTGGGTTTTATTGATGAGGTAGGCAAAAATAATAGCTCTCAAATATTCTAATCCATAAAATGAATAAGTTATGGCAAAAAAGGCTTTGCAGATATGATTAAAGACCTTGTGCTGGGGAGATGATTCTCGATTATCCAGAGATAATCCAATATATAATCACAAAAGTCCTTATAAGGAAAAGAGAGTGACAGGAGTGTTAGAGAAGATGTGACAACAAAACAGAGGTTGGTTGGATTGATATGATTGCTGGAAGAGGGCCAGGAGCCAAGGAATGGGGGCAACTTCTGGAAGCTGAACAGGCAAGGAATGGTTTCTCCTCTACAGCCTCCAGAAAAAACGTAGTCGAGCCAGTATGTTGATTTTAGCCCCATAATACTCATTTCACACTTGACCTTCAGAATGATAAAAAACAATAAATTTGTCCTGCTTTAAGCCACTGCATTTGTGGTAACTTTTTATAGCATCAATAGGAACCTAATACAATTGACAATTCATTTTGAGCCCTAACAGTAGACCACATTTAGTCTTAATAAAAAATCACATAGCTCACATGAGAGTGTTTATATAATAGATCAACAGCATATACAGAGGAATATTTTTCCTCTTATAGAGAAAATAAAATAGTATACACGTTCTGCCCAGGGAGGAAGCTCTTCACCCTCTGACACAATCTATAAATCACTATTCCCCATTATTAATTTTTTTTCTCATTTTTATAGCATGCAGCAGAAAATCAGAAAACCTGAGATAGCAGTATCTATAGCAGAGATGCTAGTTAGCAGAAAGCTTATCAACATAGCACAAGGACCCTGTCACACATACACTTGTGACAGAAATTTCAGAGATGCTACTGGGAGATTGGGACCCTGAAAGTAAAATAGTGGTTCAAGATATGTATTTAACACCTGAGTTTTGAGCAGCAGATAGAGACTGTAATTCATAATTAAGACCCTTTCTTAAAGAAGCTTCTTTCCACTGGTGACTGCAGTGGGCCAGGAAAAGGGTGAAACACAAAAGCAATCAGAAAACCTTATTCAAGTAAAAGAGAAGAGATATCCACATCAGATGGAACAGAGAAAATATTATTTTCCACACGTGGTTTGAGATTTTACCAGTTTCTTCATTGTGAAGGATTAGAATTCAAAACCAGTCTCCTTATTTATTCATCATCCTTGTAAATGTGTGGACTCTTGGATTCTAAAAGTAGCTAAAGCTACTTTTAGAGGGAAATTCATAACACTACCTTCTTTTATTAGAAAAGAAAAAAAAAGTCTAAAATTTAACCCAAAGTAAGTAGGAGGAAGGAAATAACAATGACAAAAGAAATCAATGAATTAGGAAACAGAAAACATTATAGAAAATGAATGTAAGTAAAAGCTGGTTTGTTGAAAAATTATTAAAATTAATAATCTAGTCCAGTTGATCAATTAAAAACAATACCAGACTAAAATAATTAGAGAAATGAAAGAAGAAACATCCTACAAAACCAACAAACATTAAAAAGAAGAAAGGTAATAATATGAATATTCAATGTCAATGCATCCTACAAACGTGATAACATGAGTAAATTTCCTGAAAGACAATAACTAAAGAAGAATTAGATACGCTGAAATTAAATGAAATTAACATCAGTTATAGCCCATATATATATATATTCCAAGCCTAAATTAATTCTACATTAGTGAATTCCACCAAATTTAAAGAAATAAAAAATACCAATTTTATACAGACTCCTCCACAAGTGGAAAAGGAGGAACTATATATCAACACATTTTATAAAAACAATTTTAAGCTGACACCAAATTCAGGAAAGACAGTACAATAACTAAATAAAATTACAAAACTATAATGTTTACAAATATAGACTCAAAAATCCTTACATAATAGTAACAACTTGAACCCAGCAATATCTAAAAATAATGTATAAAAATAGTAGTACGTCATTGCCAAGTAGGCTTATTTAAAGAAACCAAGAATTGTTCAATCTTTAAAAAGCAAACATTATAATTGTCCACATCAACAGACTAGATAAGAAAATATATAATCATGTCAATAGGTACAGGAAAAACATTTAAGAAAATTAAATATCCATCCAAGTTAAATTTAGCAGTGAACTAAAAATAGAAGATAACTTCCTCAACTTAATAAAGTACCTTTACAAAAACCCATCAATTAGCTAACATTTAACATAGAAAGATGAAATTCTTTCATCCTATGATTGGAAACAAAACAAAAATTTCCACCCACACCACTTCTAATCAAAATTGTACTGTCCTATCAAGTGAAGTAAAGTAACAACAACAACAAAAAAGACATTAATTATTGGAAGGGAAAAAGTACTGTCTTTATAGGCAGACAAACAAAACTTGTAAGTAGTAAATCATAAGAAATCTTTAAAAAGAGCAACCAGAACTATATGCACATTTAGCAAGTTTATAGAACACACGGTCAACATAAAAAAATTCTATTTCTACATAACAATGAATATTAAAATATTAAATATTTTATATTATAATTAAATTAATCTATTAATAGTACATTTACTGAAAGATATAGGAATGCTGTACCCTAATACCTACAAAATATTGCAAAGAAAAAATTAAGAAGACAAACATCTAATTGTTTTTTAAAGGGGAAATTATTTGTACAGTAATTTCACACAAAACATGCTCAACATCAACCATTTGGTATGAGGTAAAAGCAAATTAAAAACAAAATGAGATACCAATATGCATGCACAAGAATAGTTAGAAATAAAAAGATTGCAAATGCTAAGAGTAGGCAAGGATATGGAGGAAGTTGAACACTAAGATATGGCTAATGGGAAAGAAAAATGATAGAGCAACGTTAGCTGTATTCGGTTGTATTTATTAAGATTAACGTTTCATTCCAACATGACTAAGTTATTCTATTCTGAAGGAAAATGAAAGTTTGTGCCCACAAAGACTTACACACAAATGTTCGTAGCAGCAACATTTGTAACAGGCAATATGAGGAAAGTTGATATCAAGAGGTAAATGTATAATATCAAGAACTGAATGGATAAAAGGCAGAATATTCCACATACTGGTATATTATGTAGAAATAAAATGAAAGAAACTAGTGATACATGAAACAATGTGATTAAATCTCAAGATAATATGCTAAATTAAAAAAAAACTAGACAGAAAACCCAAACAATTTAATATTCATTTAACATTTAATCAAATGAAAAATTATAGCAACAGAAAGAAAATCAGTTGTTGTCAAGGGACATGGGTCAGGGCAGGAACTGACTGCAAAGGGATACTTGGGAACATTTTTGGAGTATGCATATATATTCTAAAACTTAATTGTGTTGATGGTTGCACATTTGCAAATATTTATCAAATATCATCAGATTATATACTCACTTAAAATAGGTGAAATTTATTGTGAATATATCATACTTCAAGAAAGCTATATTACCTTTTAGAAATGTAAAACATGTAGGGATAGATGTATAAAAACTATTTGCAAACCCTATGCAAAAAAATAAATATTTCTGAGAGAATTTTTAAAAAACAGTATCTAAATCAATTTAGAGATATAAAATGTTCATGGACTAGAAGACTCAGTATTGTTAACATAGCAATTCCCCTTAAATTGCTTTATAGACTCAAAGAAATTCAGGAAGCTAATGGTCTAATACATGTTGAGAATCTAAACATTTTGAAATAAAAGTATAAAGTTGGTCAACTTACGTTATCCCATTTTAGGACTTACTGTAAAAACTACAGTGATCAGAGAATATGGAAATGGCTTAAGAATACACATTAAATCAATAGATTAAAGTCATAAGAAAAATATCTCTGTGTGTTCACCTGAGTTTTCAAAAGAGGTATCAAGATAATTAAATAGGCAAGAATAGCCTTACCAAAAAAAGATGATGCAAAAACTGAACATCTCTATAAAAAAAGAAACCTAACACCATATAGAAAATCTAACACTGTATACAAAAACAAAACAAAACAAAAAACTCAAAAAAGTCATAGACCTCAATATAAGAACTAAAATGATAATACTTTTAAAAGAAAAATTGAGACTATATTTGGGGCTTTGGGCTAAAAATTTTAATAGGCCAAAATAGTATGAACTAAAAATGAAAAAAAATGGAGTTTATCAAAATTGTGCTCTTTGTAGGACATTTTTAACAGAATGTAAACACAGCCATAGACTGGGAGAAATATTCTCAAAATGGATAGCTGATAAAGTCCTATTATCCAGAATATATAACACTTCTAACTTAATAACAAAAAGACAAACAACCCAATTTAAAAAACTGGGCAAAAGATTTGAATTGGCACTTACCAAAAAAGAAAAAAAAAGTACCAATGTCAATTAAGAACATGAATAATATTCAACATAATTAAACATCAGAGAAATGAAAATTAAACCACAATGAAATACCTGCATGCTCACTGAAACTGCAACAATTTAGAGGGTTTTTAAATTGTTTTTACTTTTAATTTTTTCATATACTAATATTGCTTTTCTTTCTTTTCATGCTCAGTTCCATGTATTTTGATATGTATAGAGTTGTGTAACCACCACCACATTGAGGATGCAGAACAGCTCCATAATTGTGAAACTTCCCTCATGCTTTTGTCACACTTCTACTCACAATCCCTACAACCACTGATCTTCTGTCACTGATATTTCTGTCACTTTTCATCTTTCAGGAATGTCAAATAAATGTATGTTACATCACATAGTACGTAACGTTTTGATACTAGCTTCTCTCACTCAGTATAATGTTCTAGAGATTTTTCCGCTCACTTTCTTGCATTGTGTCAATAGTTCCTTTTTACTGCTGAATAGTATTCAAGAATTGCCATAAAAAGACTACCAATACCATGTACTGAGATCACATGGACCAACTGGATATTTTACAACTTAATGGTGGGAATGAAAAATGATACAGCTTTTCTGGCAATCAGTTTGGCAGGTTTT
The DNA here is from genome assembly GCF_039906515.1 of Pseudorca crassidens. Classification (NCBI taxonomy): domain Eukaryota; kingdom Metazoa; phylum Chordata; class Mammalia; order Artiodactyla; family Delphinidae; genus Pseudorca; species Pseudorca crassidens. The sequence goes on along the minus strand of NC_090311.1, from coordinate 42,909,993 downwards.
CTTTTCTTCTTCAAATAAAGTTATATATATATTTACCATATGACTCAGAATTTTCGTTTCTAAGCATTATTCAAAAGAAATGAAAAACTTAAGTCAGCACAAAGACCTGCTATGACTATTCATATCTTCATTTGTAATGGTCAAAATTTGGCAAAAAACCCAGTGTCCGTCACCTGTTGAATACATAGACAGTTGTGGTGTATTCATACAATGGGACACTTTTCAGCAATAAAAAGGATAAGTGAACCAATATGGATGCATTTATGTTAAGTGAAAGAAGATAGAAATAGCATACTGCATTTTGCATTCCTGAAAAGCAAAATTACAGGTATAAAAACAGATTAACCATTGTCAGGACCTGAGGATGGGAGCAGGGGAGAGGATTACGAAGAGACACATGGAAATTTTTTGCTGTGTTAAAAATATTATAAATCTTGATTTGTGACTATACAAATTTCTTAAAATTCACCAAATTATACCCCTAAAAGGGATGAATTTTATTATATATAAATTGCCACAATTTAAGAAAATGACTTCCAAATAGCTTTTACATTCCAGGATGATTTAGCTATAATTCCTATCTAGAAGAATTTCAATAAGACCTCATTCAAAACACTATCATGAAAACAGAGACCTTCCCTTTTATGAAGTATCTTTTAAATGGGCTATAAGCAAATGTTTTTATTATATCTTTACTATTTTCTATTGCCCAATAGGCCACTATGGTTTATGTGTATATTAGCTTGATCTCTGTTTCTCGTATTTTTTTACACTGAGAGGTTGTAGTTGTCCCTTATTAAGTTGCCTTTTCTCTTTTTCCCCACATAAACTGGACACAGTCTTCTCTTCAAAGATCATCATTCCAGGGCTTCTCTGGTGGCACTGTGGTTAGGAATCCACCTGCCAATGCGGGGGACACAGGTTTGAGTCCTGGTCCAGAAAGATCCCACATGCCGTGGAGCAACTAAGCCCGTGTGCCACAACTACTAAGCCTGCACTCTAGAGCCCACGAGCCACAACTACTGAAGCCCGCGCCTAGAGCCCATGCTCCACAACAAGAGAAGCCACCACAATGAGAAACCTGCGCACCGCAGTGAAGAGTAACCCCCGCTCTCTGCAACTAGAGAAAGCCTGTGTGCAGCCATGAAGACCTAACACAGCCAAAAATTAAAAAAAAACAACATTTAATTAAAAAATATCATCATTCCCCGAATGTATTTTAAATGCATAACTATTCTGGAATTCCTATTCACAAGAATGCAGTTTTATTTTCTTGTTATCACGTGAATGTTATCATGTAAGTGAAGAAATTATATTTTCCAGGCTTCGTGGAATATTTGCAATTTAAAAAAATCTTTTCTTTACAAATATATGGGTGCTTGTGACTGCTTGAGATATTCATACCACTGAGCCTGGGTAAATCAAGACCTTAGCTATTTATGATCCAATACATATATAAAGAAATTAAACAGTTCTCAGATTTTTCTTGTTGTTTGTTTTTGTAATTATATAAATAGGGAACCATAAATATTTCCATGAGTAATGCCCGTCCGGCAGCCTCACCCTCAGCTGCTGCTCCAACCCAGACCCCAGCACCAAGGTGGGCGCAGAACCTAATTCTCAACATATCTATTGAATGCCTACTGCTCCAGGTATTGTTCCAGACTGGGGATATAACAGAAGCAAAACAGGAAACTCCTTCTGTCATGTGGTTTACATTTTGGTGAAGGCAGACAGAGAATAAACAAGCAAATAAATACATGATATAATTCTAAAATCCCATATCCAAATTTCTCAAATAAAAAATCTCTGAAAACTGAAAATCTTCTCATAACTTATTGTCTGGCAAAACTGAACTGTATCTGTCTGAGCTGATACAAACCTCTTTATAATCTTTATTTGTCAACCTTAGTGTGTCTATTCATATATATCACTAAGAAGTGTTAATATGTTTGATTTAGTGGTTGCTATCCTAAACCTTATTGAATGTCCCAGGTGTAAAGTATATATCCTGTAGGAATTTCAGATTAGTGTGTCTTATATAATAGCAGGTATACTGATGAATTCTATGAAAGAAATTTTAGCAATATAAGGTTATAGAAAGGGGTAAAACCTATTACTATACTGATTCCCTATTGATGTGACATTTGAATAGAGAACTGAATGAAGTGAAGGAATCAAATGAGAAAATTCTTCCAGGCAGAGAGAATACTAAGGTTGTGACAAGGGAGACAGAGGGAGAGTTGCCACAGAAAAATAAGTCAATGTAACCACTAAAGCAAGATGCTCTGTGGCTGGTTTTAAAGATGAAGGAAGAGACCCTGAGCCAAGGAATGCAAGAAATGCAGCTTTCCAAGTGGGAAAAGCAAAGAAGCATTCTCCACTAGAGCCTCTGGAGAAGGTTCAGTCCTGCTGATACTTTAATTTGGACCCAGTGAAACTGATGTTAAACTTTTTACCTCCAGAACCAAAGGAGAATAAATGTGTCTGTTTAAAGCCACCAAATTTTCAGTTATTTGTTACAGCGGCTATTGGAAGCTAATACAACTTTTTAAAAGAGCCACACAGACAAAAACTGTAAAAAGGAGAGCAAAGCCTACTGATCATCTCAAAACTTATCGCCCTACTCAAGGCAGAAGAATAGGGTTTTAGCAATGGATATGATTCTGTATAACTTTTGATTGATTTGTTCATATACATTCTATGTTTAAGTATTTTATTTTTAAATTTTATTTTCTAATTTCCCGATGCTAATATAGAGAAACACACTCTTTTTAATGATGACCTTGCATCCAGCATTACTGCTAAGTTGACTTATTCATTCCAGTAGATGGTTTATACATCCTTTGATATATTTTACATATGCCATAATGTTGACCTACAATTAACGGCAGTTTTCATTTTTTCCTTTCAATCTTTATCTTTTATTTCTTTTTTTTGCCTTGTTGCTCTAGCATAACACTTCCATGACATTGTTGAAGAGAAGCGGAGATATTGGACACCCTTATCTTGTAACTTAAGGGAAGAGTATTCAATATTTCACCATTCAGAATGATTTTAGCTGTACTTTTTATTTTATGTATACTTTTTAAGATTAGGTAAGTTTTTTTCTTTTTTTTAAATAAATTTATTTATTTATTTATTTATTTTTGACTGCATTGGGTCTTAGTTTCTGCGCTCGGGCTTTCTCTAGTAGCGGTGAGTGGGGGCTACTCTTCGTTGCAGTGCACAGGCTTCTCATTGCGGGGGCTTCTCTTATTGTGGCACACGGGTTCTAGGCATGTGAGCTTCAGTAGTTGCAGCACACAGGCTCAGTAGTTGTGGCTTGCTGGCTCTAGAGTGCAGGCTCAGTAGATGTAGCACATGGGCTTAGTTGCTCTGCAGCATGTGGGATCTTCCTGGACCAGGGATCAAACCCGTGTTCCCCATATTAGCAGGTGGATTCTTAACCTCTGCTCCACCAGGGAAGTCCAGGTAAGTTTTTTTCAATTGATAGTTTGTTGACAGTTTTTATCATGAAACGATGGTGAATTTTATCAAATTAATTTGTTGAGATGATCCTACGGTTTCTCTCCTTTAATTAATGTGGTAACTTATGCAAAATAATTTTCAAACATTAATCTAATTTTACATTTACAGAATGAATTCCAGAACCATGATGTATTTTCCTTTGTGTATACTGTGTTTTGATTTGCTAATGCTTAATTTACATGTTTATTTGCATCTATGCTGATGAAATGTACTGACTTGTGATTTTACTTTCTTGTAATGTTCATTTCACATTATAACATCAAGGTAATGTTGGTGTCATTAAATAAGTTGAGATGTTCTCCCACTTTCTCTACTCTGTTTTTGTAATGAATTATTTCTTCCTTAAATAATTGGCAGTATTCATTAGTAAAATCATCTTGTTCTGGAGTTTTCTCTGTGGAAATTTTGTTTTGTTTTGCCCTGTTTTATTTTGTTTTAGCATACTTTATTTTAAAAGTAGTTTATAAAACTAACTTTTAAACCATTCCAACATCATATAAGCTACAGGTGTTTATTTCAATGCTAAGAAACAATGTTTAGTAGCATACTTTTAATGTGAAGTAAAATCCATATAAATTAAATTTTCAGGTAGTTAACATAGGCACACACAAAAATGTAACCCCTATGTCCTTATCTTTCATGCAGCTGCATGTGCACCAATCTTACACTTGTAAAGACATTTCAAAACGACCAAGAATTTAAATGATCTACACATGCTCCAAACTCATTTTAAATTTCAGTTAACCACTACAAAAAAATGATATCTATGAACACTACAGAAGTCCTGATATCTTTTCCCTCCACTTATGAAATTTTGCTTTATATTTTGCTGTAGCTCTTGCCAACATTACATAGAAAAGAGCTGGCCTTTGGAATCCATTTACTTTAACCACATCAGCTTTGTTTTGTTTTGTTTTTACATTGTATATACTTTTGCATCTTTTTAATTTCAACCAACTAGGTTGAAATTAGGGTCTTGATATTTAAAACATGTCTGTTATAAACTGCATACAGTCGTTTCATGGTATGTTTTAACCAATTTTATATTTTTTTTCCTTTAATACACATTAAAAATGGTAGGAAAAATGGCTTGAAGTAGTCTCTCAACCTACAAATACATAAAGTTTCATAAACAGAAAACTTCAGTAGCATTACCAAAATTAGAATGATATAAAGTTCAAACACAAAACAAAAAGCAGAACTCAAAAGATATTTTGTATATTTCTATGTCTATGCTTTTATAACAAAGAAGACAATATTGTTACAAAAATTCAGAGGAAATAAAAAACGGCTTTTATTACCTCTTGCTTGGAGCAATCATTTGAAAGCCAAGTTTTGAAGTAGATGCTTTATAAATCATTTACATTACAAATAAAGAAGAAAAATATGTAGTATACAATTTCTTTCTAATTGCAGTATATTTCTCTTATAAAAATGTCATACTTCACAAGATAAACTTAAAAGTCAGATGAGCTCCACATAAATTTGAGTTGAAGGCAGTGATTTTCCTACCTAATTTTAATATATAATAAACAGGTTGGCAATAAGATCTTCAAAGGTGATTTTTAAAGGAATAATTGCTTTGAGTTGAGTTAATAATAAAAATGGCCTTTATTTGCCTCCAGCAAACCCAGAGGCAAAAGTTACTCCTAACACATTGCAAATTTTGAATATCCCTTAAAGACAAGATGACATATTATTGACCGTCATCTGTCATAACACACAGTACATTCATAAATGATACTTTAATAGTAATGGAGAGGCAGTGAGATATAGCAGGAAGAACAGGAAAGCAGGACAAAAGATTCTGGCTCTAGCTCTGCCCCTTATTACTTGGGTATGTACTTTGGGAGACAACCTCTCCAGGTCTCCTGATAGGTTAAATGAGAAGGCTGGATTAATTTCTAAGGCCACTTCTAGTAAGAATAAAGTTAACACATGATTACTCTAGGAAATTTTCAAACTTTGTATTTAAGTATACAAAAAAAAAAGTAACCTTAAAAAAACGTAACCTCAAAAATAAATTCAGTATTGAATTTAGTATTTTACGCCTTTTCTGCCTGATATGACTAATCTAGGTTTATGCCAGGTCAAATATTTTAGGTTAAGTTTAAATGCACTTCTTAAAGGCTGTTCCTTTCCTCCTCATTCATTGTTGCTTGGGTGGCATCTATACTGTCATAGTATTAGCTGCATGTCTGACCAACTGTTGGTGTCTGTCAGTGGCATTATTTCCTGAGATGTGTACATCTTCCAGTCTGGTTCTCTTGCCACCCTTCACATTGCTATCCTCTGAAAGATCTAAATATTGATCTATATAAACCAACTGCCTTCTTGTCACAGCTCTACAATATGTTCAGGTCTGCTGACTTTGGTCTTTTCTAACATCTGTAAACATCCTGGAAGCCTAGGAAAATTCAGCTGTTCCCTCATGCATTTCTGGAAACAAGAGAAACTTTGTTGGCTGCCTCTGTTAATCTCAGTTTAGATACAATTCATTCCATAAATGTCTCCAGTGAATGCCTGTGAAACTACTTGGGAATCAGGGCAGGGTTCTAACTAATATGTCAGAATCTTTAAACTGTGTGGGAGTTGTATTATATCCCCTCACCAGGACATAATCTGAGCAGTGGGCAGGGTAAAGATTTCCGCTACAGAGACATACCTCAGGGTCCTAATTTATCTCTTTGCTTCCTTTATACTCTTTTTTTCACTTTCCCAGGCTTATAGAATTTTTACTTAATTTCACATATTTATGCTTTAGAGGGAGGAAGGTGAAAAGAATCAGATCATATATTCTTCTCCTTCTAGTTATTAAGATAGAAAATTAGCCCATGATGCTCAGACTTTGAAATGTGTTTTCTCTCAAAAGTGTTGCCATGTTCTTCAAAATTTTGTTTTGAATCTCAAAAGTTTTTAGTGTTTTTCTTTGTCACTTTTTTCTTGAGGCACTGAAGGTGGGTGGGTGGATTTTGCTCCTTGAGCCTGAGGAAAAGCATATGTACAAAGAATGAGCATGTTGAAATGCACCAGGTAATACTTAAAAATATTTTTTTTTCACATAACTTGCAATGATTTTCCTTTGCCTCAGTTTTTTAAAGTAAGATACTTTTGGCTAGTGAACATTATTTAGCCAGTTAAGGTACATAAAGTTGATGGAAGGATAGAATTTTGTATATATTTTTTAAGAATATAGGTTCTGGGGCTTCCCTGGTGTCGCAGTGGTTGGGAGTCCGCCTGACGATGCAGGGGACGCGGGTTCGTGCACCGGTCCGGGAGGATCCCACATGCCGTGGAGCGGCTGGGCCCATGAGCCATGGCCGCTGAGCCTGCGCGTCCAGAGCCTGTGCTCCGCAAGGGGAGAGGCCACAACGGTGAGGGGCCCGCGTACTGCAAAAAAAAAAAAAAAAAGAATATATGGTCTGGGAAATTCTGAAGATACTTAGCTCTCTCCAAAGAATGTAATTTTTCATTTCTGTGGCCTTGAAAGTGTGCAAAAGGAGATGGAAATCGTGTGGATTATCTTATATTCAACTTCTCCTTAAAACAGCCTGGTCACAGGCTATTCTCTGTTGCTTTAGGAAAACATGATAATGATTTGGGCCTAAAATTTTAACTCTCAATAAACAATGTCAAAAATAACTCACAACAACTCTTTATAGCCCAGCTGTTTATCAAAAAGTTTATTCATAAGTCTACAAATATGGACATTACTGAAAACCTATACCCAAAGCAGCATCAGAGATGGAAAACATTGCAATCAAGGGGAGTCTTATACAAAGGAAAAAAATGTTGTTGTCAAATCACAGAACAGGCTATAAATTATTCATAGACTATCAAACATAGCAAGTCTCTGATGTTATTCAATCACTGGAAAGATTTTAATATAGAGAAAAGCCCCATTCTGTTTTGTAATTGAATATTTGTTTTATTATATTTCATTGTATTGGTTCATTGTCTGCACTAGGAAATGGCTATTCTCTACAAAAGTAATCTTTTACCAAGGATTGGAAATTAGAAATGATTGGAAGTACAATATAATAGAATAAACAAATTCATCATCAGGGGAACTGAAATGGATTTTGGTTTTCCACAAATATGTCTTCACTTCTTGTCACAGCTGATCTGCTAGAAGGTCCTGTACCATTATGCAAATATTTCTGAAAACATTATTTTATACATGGTCATTATCACTAGGAGACACGATTAACTTAATGTATGATCATATTATAACTAATGAGTCAAACGAGGTGTACATGAATACTAATCTGAGTTAATTTTGCTATTATTTGAAACAGAAGAAATAAAACAGTATGAGTATAATTTTGTTATAACAAAAAAATATACTTTTTAAAATTAATTTAAATACTTTTCAAATGATAATTTTCCATTGCTGAAATAATGGAAAATAGTATGATTTCCATTTGCTTTCTCAATATTTTAAATAAAAACATGTGGTACTAAAAGAAAAAAGAGCCTACATGTTTGCATGTGTGTTTGCGTGTGTTGTATGTGTGTGTTAATACATCTATAATGTGTTTTACTACAGGTGCACTGATTTTGTTTAATTTTCCTACATCAATAAATGTTTTCTCCACTTTTTGTTTATTTTTTTTTGTAAGTACAAACATGATACATGTTTTCATATAAACTTTGAAAAATATATACTTAAATTCAAATTTAAATTCATTAGAATTATATACAATTAAATAGTTACACTAGTGACATTTCAAAGATTCAGTAGGTATGTGACTATTGTGTCCATTGTAATGGACAGTGCAGATATAGAACATTCCATCGTTGCAGAAATTTCTATCAGACAGTGCAATCTGAAACCATTTTTAGTGGCTACACAATATCCCATTGTTGGATATTGTTGTGGTATCATAATTACTTAAGTATTCCTATATTGCTGTATTTTTGCAGTGCTTACAGGTTGATTTTTTGTTTGTTTTTGTTGATATTGTAGTTATAGCTGTGGTTCTTATTTTATTATTAGAAATAATGCTATAATGCATTATACGTAACTTTTTTACATTTTTATTTTGGGCATACTAATTGGGTGACTTTGGGCAATTATTTTGAAAACATTTGTACACATTTTTTTTCTTCTGTGGTCATAACTAAAGTTTGTATGGCAGAATTATTGGCTAGAGTACAGAACTCTAGAAAACTACAACTCTAAGTATGGGAAAATTATTTTAAATTATTTTGAATTTTAAATAGATTTGGTGGAAGATTTTTTAAATAGTTACACATTGGGGTTTTTAAGAGTATTTAACTTTTTTGGGGTCTGAGGTAATTGTGAGCTCACATATTAAGAACTAAGTGAACTAATAAGATTTGGAAAGCTTTCGGCTGGTGTACTTTATACATTATGTATTGTTATGCAGTATAATTATGTGATAGAGTAAACACTGAATGAATTAGCCCATTAAAAGTTTCTGTAAAGTGTTTTCTTTGTAACTGATTTTAATTTTTCAAAAGACTTCCTAAAGCTTCCATTTTCTCTTGTAATTTTGAAAATTACTTCTTTTCTTCTGATTTAAAAATATCACATCTTAACTATAAGAGAAAAGTTGTCTAGCCAATAGATTTTTTTTTTTTTTTTTTGTGGTATGCGGGCCTCTCACTGTTGTGGCGTCTCCTGTTGCAGAGCACAGGCTCTGGACGCGCAGGCTCAGAGGCCATGGCTCACGGGCCCAGCCGCTCCGCGGCATGTGGGATCTTCCCGGACCGGGGCACGAACGCATGTTCCCTGCATCGGCAGGCGGACTCTCAACCACTGCGCCACCAGGGAAGCCCTAGCCAATAGATTTTGAAGTCAGAAGGTACTTTACTCAATTGTGAGTGTTGAGCAACCAGAGACAGTTTTTGTTCCATCTCTAAATATCATTCTCCAAACTCCACTGCGTGGCATAATGGCATAAACACATTAGATAAGTGCTTTAGAGTTAAACAAGCCTACTTTCAAACCCAAGCTTCAGGACATACTAATTGGGTGACTTTGGGCAAATTATGCGATTTGTTAGCCTCAAAGAGAAAATGAACAATGAATACTTAGAATGGCACATGGCATATAACAAACTCTCAGTAATTTTTAGCGGTTTCCACTGAAGAGGCTGAACTGAATTAACCCTTGAAGAAACCCTTTTTAACTTCTAATTTAAAAGAATAAAAAAACAGAGGTCCAAAGACATAATGACTTTTTCTAATTTTCACAAAGTAGAAGAGACTAAGCATGTAAATCTCTCATGCATTTTCTATTGTACTATTTTTTTTTTTCTGAAGATTTTAAATCTATATCTAGTTTACTTCTCAGTCAAATGAGTCAACTATCACCCATCCCAAGTACCTGTGAATTCATAAATATCAAGGCAGACAGGCTGAAACACAAAGTTCCTGGAGCCCTAGTGCAGGAAAGAAAGATGTAACAACAGAGTGTTGGGAGGCCACTATAACATGTTTCTGTGCCAGAACAACAGCAAGAAGTGAAGCTATCACAAAAACTGATTTCAGAATCTGAATGTCATTGTACTAAGAGGGATCCTGTGAGGAACACGATGGTAATGAGATTGGGAAAAGACATGCATAAAATCTGGTTACTACTTCCATCTGGGTTATATTATATCACAGAGTTAAGGGGAAAAAAGCAGTTATTATTATGGCTCATCTAGTACTCCCAACTTTTCATGTGAAAATGGTTTTTAAGGCCAAACAATTTATGGTCCCTACAAGAAATATTGTTAAATCAATAAAGAATATATGAAATACATATGCATTTACCCAAGGGTTACCAGAACACGATTTTAAAATACTGGTGTGTACTGTAGGATTTAGGAAAAAATAGATTCTGTATGCTACCATTCATATTTAAAATTCCTAGGGAACTAAACCTCCAAAAAATCAAGGAAACTGTAAAAACAAATGTGAAGATCAAAAACCTTCCATAAAATACAAATTAGTGGCACAGATTGAAAAGAGAAAGTTATTAAAACCTAGTACAGGAAAAATGACAGACCTTCTCCATTAAATTTCCATACCATAACTTCACCCTTGCCATTGTACTCACGCCCCATTCAGCAGCAGATCCAGAGAGTATGTGTGTAACAATAAGACATTTAATAATAAATGTCTCATGTGCTCCATATGCTCTATTGGGCACTTAAGTATATTATCACTGTGACTGCAAGAAACAGGAGCTATTATCATCAGCTTTCTACACTTGACAAAACTGAGGATTAGTCAGTTAAATTATATGCTTGAGGACATAGCTAATTAGTGGTTGACATGGGGTTCAGACAGGAAACTGCCAATGCCAAATTCCAAGAGTGCTAGAAAAATTTGAATGGTTCAAAGTTTTGAAAACTTTTTGAACCCTTGGAGTGTGGGGGTACTCCAGTCTTCAACATTTTCAGGACCCAAATGAGAAACAAGAGAGCATCAATAGGAAACTTATTTATCTCAAATGTCTATGGCACACATAGGCCTTTTGAAACTAACTCTCTAAAACTTACTTAGCAGTAGAAACTCTTTTTGGGATTGATAGGATAGGAAGCATCCAATCGTTTTCAAAGTCATTAAAGGGAGAAATAAAGACAAAGTCTAATATGTGAGAACTATACCATTGTTTAGATTTTCACTTATTTCTTTAACCTCTGTAAAATAGCACATTTAAGTTGTCAATTTAGAGTATTTGTTGTTCGCATTTTAAAATATTTACAATTCCTAATTTTAAATAATAATAAAATATTAATTTAAAAGGTACTCATTTCCAAAGAATCTGAACAAATATAGACCATATGTATGTTTAATGATTAAAAATTACTCAGCTCTGTATTTAATTAATCATTAATTTTCTAATTAGTTTACTGTGAAATTTTAAAAGAAATAGCTTTAATTTTTTACTATATCCTGAAAGGCATTAGAAAACCTTCAGAAATTGTTTCTCAAACTGTATTCTGCTGGCACGAACACCCAAATCACCTGAGGTGCTTTTTCAAAATGCGTATTTGTAGGACCAGCTTTAAATCTACTGAGGAGAGTATTCAGATTTGCACATGCTGAAAGAGCTCTGCAGATAATTCTTATACTAAAAAATGTTTGATAAATTGTCTTTAGATTTAAATTTGCCAAAATTTTAGAGACTGCACTCTTAGAGATGTACCGTATCTGGCATTTAATCATAAAACTGATGTTTTAAAGAAAGGGATATTGAGGGTACAAAAATTTAAATCAAATAGAGTCTCAGAGTATTTAAAGCAAAACAAAAAACAAAAATCATTGATTCAGCCATATATATCAAGAGCCTACATGTACAAGGTAGTGAGTATACTAGGCCCTATGAAAGGCTAAATCTAGAAATATGGTCACTATAACATATTGTAGAGGAGATATACAATTACCCCACTCTTACTCCAAAGCAGATGCTTTAAACAGTAAAGCTCTAAATGTTTTCAGATGCTGTCAATGTTCAAGTTTATGACCTGTGTGTCCGTAACATAAGCATTTGTTACATAATCATGAATTAAACTGTACATGTATGCTTTGCAAAATAAAATAAAATTGCTGAGACATCATTAAAATTATTTTTAATTATTATTTTTAAATGGAAAAAAAGATAGCCTCAAACAACCAAGTTGGCACAATGCTCAAATAGATACATTTATTTATAGACTTCAACAATTTTTCTCTTCAATTATCTACTGCAAAGCTCATCAGCTAAGTTTAAAATGCACGAAGATACAACGTTATTTTATCCTGGAAAACTCAGTCTCTAAGGAAGGCAAAGAAATGGACCTGGATAGCAGGTCCATTTTCTAGGACTCTAAGACTCAGAAACACCCTTATGGAAAAGTTTTAGCCATTTTACCAGGATTTTCCAGAGACTTAGTTCAGTTCAATCTGAAATTAACATTAGGAACAATAGGTGAAAGCTGCAAGATGCAGAGTTTGCATCAGTGTAAAAGAAAATTCATAATTGGAAGTAACTAAATGTGGAATGGGGCTATTGCAGTGCCATGAATTTTTTGTTATTAAATGGAGCCAGTAGATGACCTGTTCATAGAGATATGCTCAATCATAAGTTTAACTAGAAGTTAAAGTAGGTGTTCTCTAGTTCCCCTCAAATACTATTTTTTTCATATTCTGATATTTTATTATTTAGATGAGTTAATAATCCTTCTGAAATTATCTAACATGATAAAAGATGTCATTCATTAGTGAATTTGATCAAAGATCTACCAAAATATGAAAATTTATGAACAGACTCTCTGGTGTAGCAAAGAAAGATCTCTTTAAATTTCAACCCTGCATGTCCAAGTTAATGAATGCACTTGCTAAAAGAAATATGAATATATATATAATATATATACAGTATATATGTATAAAATGTTCCTATTGTTCACATAGAAGTTGTAGAATTTCTATTGGGGAAGGTTATTTCTTGTAATATATCTGATTAGCTAAAAGATACAGCATATTATAATCTGTTCATTTCTAAAACAGCTTTGTTGAAAGATTAGATTATGTTTAATACTTTGTTGGCTTCTCCCTTCAGTATCACATAACCAAAAGATATCTTTAAACAACATTCTTTCATAAGAATCTTTCATCTTCAAAGAAGATGCAATTCTGGGGTTTAGAATGTTATAACTTTCCTCTACCTGGAGATAGCAAAACAATGTAACTATAACCATGAACAAAGCAGAACACTAAAATTGTTTGGAAAAATGGGTTTGAAAACGTTCAGAGAACTATTCTCCTTGTCACTGGATAAATGTTACCTACTTTACCGCCTTTGGAAACCAATTTCAAGTTTTTTCTGAAAACCTTTTTTCAAGACATTAGAAAAAACAGGTTTATGAATACAGTTTCTTTCTTCAAGCACATTTGAGTATCTAAACGCTTTAGCTTAAAAAAATTGATTATAATTTTATTCTTTTCAGTTGAATCTTAATCATTTTGGTTATGCAACTTAAAACTAAATTTGAAAAATGGAAAGAAAAGGCATGTAAAATACTACTAAGAATTAAATTACCCAAACTCAACTTGCTATCATTATAGTATCAAGTTTTAAGAGGCTTATCTTGCCTCTAATATCACTGCAGAAAATAGTTTTTATTAGACCACACTCTGATTAACTCTACCTGAACATCCTGAAGGTCTGTTCATATCTTTTGCCAATTTTTTAATGCTATTTTTTAAACCAAAGTATAGTCTTTTGCCCATTTATAAATGTTTTTGTTTCTTTTCTTATTGTTGATTTTTCAGAGTTTTCATACATTTTGGATAACCTTTCTTTATCAGATATATGTTTGGCAAAGACTTTTTCACAGTCTGGGAGCTTGACTTTTCATTCTCTTAACAATGTATTTTGCATAACAGAAGATTTCATTTTAATGATATCCAACTTATCCATTTTTTCTTTCATGAATCATGGTTTATTGTTTTTAACTAAAAAGTCATCATGAATCCCAAGGTTAACCAAATTTTTCAGTGTTATCTTCTAGGAGTTTCATAGTTTTGCATTTTACATTTAGGTATATAATCAATTTTGAAATAATGTGAACAGTGTAATGACAATTGTCTAGATTCCTTTTTTTTTTTTTTTTTTGCATGTGGATGTCCATTTGTTCCAGTACCACTTGTTGAAAAGACTATCCTTCCTCCACTCAACTGCCTTTGTCGGTTTGTCAAAGATCAGCTGACTACAGTTGTATGAATCTATCTCTAAACCCTTTATTCTGTTCCATTGATCTATTGATCTATCTTTCATCAAGATATCAGTTCTTTCCAGCTTTATAAATTCAATGCAATTTATTTTATGGTTATTGACAAACATTCTAAAATTTATATGGAAGGCAAAAGACAGGGGACAGACAACACAGTATTGAAGAACAAAGTCCAAGGACAGACACTACCCACTTCAAGACTTAGTATAAAGTGACAATAATCAAGTCAATGCCATTGGTAGTTTTATAGGGATTGCATTGAATCTGTAGATTGCTTTGGGTAGTATAATCATTTTCACAATTTGTTTCTTCCAATCCAAGAACATGGTATATCTCTCCATCTGTTTGTATCACCTTTAATTTCTTTCGTCAGTGTCTTATAATTTTCTGCATAGAGGTCTTTTGTCTCCTTAGGTAGGTTTATTCCTGGGTATTATATTCTTTTGGTTGCAGTGGTAAATGGGAGTGTTTTCTTAATTTCTCTCTCAGATTTTTCATCATTAGTGTATAGGAATGCAAGAGATTTCTGTGCATGAATTTTTGTATCCTGCTATTTTACCAAATTTATTGATTAGCTCTAGTAGTTTTCTGGTAGCCTCTTTAGGATTCTCTATGTATAGTATCATGTCATCTGGAAACAGTGACAGCTTCATCTCTTCTTTTCCGATTTGGATTCCTTCTATTTCTTTTTCTTCTCTGATTGCTGTGGCTAAAATATCCAAAACTATGTTGAATAATAGTGGTGAGAGTGGGCAACCTTGTCTTGTTCCTGATCTTAGTGGAAATGGTTTCAATTTTTCACCATTGAGGACAATGTAGGCTGTGGGTTTGTCATATATGGCCTTTATTATGTTGAGGTAAGTTCCCTCTATGCCTACTTTCTGCAGGGTTTTTATCATAAATGGGTGTTGAATTTTGTCAAAAGCTTTCTCTACATGAATTGAGATGATCATATGGTTTTTCTCCTTCAATTTGTTAATATGGTGTATCACATTGATTGATTTGCATATATTGAAGAATCCTTGCATTCCTGGGATAAACCCCACTTGATCCTGGTGTATTATCCTTCTAATGTTCTGTTGGATTCTGTTTGCTAGTATTTTGTTGAGGATTTTTGCATCTATGTCCATCAGTGATATTGGCCTGCAGGTTTCTTTCTTTGTGACATCTTTGTCTGGTTTTGGTAT
Source organism: Pseudorca crassidens (assembly GCF_039906515.1). Classification (NCBI taxonomy): domain Eukaryota; kingdom Metazoa; phylum Chordata; class Mammalia; order Artiodactyla; family Delphinidae; genus Pseudorca; species Pseudorca crassidens. Next base: position 42,894,542 of record NC_090311.1, on the reverse strand, counting down.
CAGGGTGATGGTGGCCTCGTAGAATGAGTTTGGGAGTGTTCCTCCCTCTGCTATATTTTGGAAGAGTTTGAGAAGGATAGGTGTTAGCTCTTCTCTAAATGTTTGATAGAATTCGCCTGTGAAGCCATCTGGTCCTGGCTTTTGTTTGTTGGAAGATTTTTAATCACACTTGCAATTTCTGGGCTTGTGACTCATCTGTTCATACTTTCTAATTCATCCTGGTTCAGTCTCGGAAGGTTCTGCATTTCTAAGAATTTGTCCATTTCTTCCAGGTTGTCCATTTTATTGGCATATAGTTGCTTGTAATCTCTCACGATCCTTTGTATTTCTGCAGTGTCCGTTGTTACTTCTCCTTTTTCATTTCTAATTCTATTGATTTGAGTCTTCTCCCTTTTTTTCTTGATGAGTCTGGCTAATGGTTTATCAATTTTGTTTATCTTCGCAAAGAACTAGCTTTTAGTTTTATTGATCTTTGCTATTGTTTCCTTCATTTCTTTTCCATTTATTTCTGATCTGATCTTTATGATTTCCTTCCTTCTGCTAACTTTAGGGTTTTTTTGTTCTTCTTTCTCTAATTGCTTTAGGTGTAAGGTTAGGTTGTTTATTTCAGATGTTTCTTGTTTCTTGAAGTAGGATTGTATTGCTATAAACTTCCCTCTTAGAAGTGCTTTTGCTGCACCCCATAGGTTTTGGGTCATCGTGTTTTCATTGTCATTTGTTTCTAGTTATTTTTTCATGTCCTCTTTGATTTCTTCAGTGATCTCTTGGTTATTAAGTAGTGTATTGTTTAGCCTTCATGTGTCTGTATTTTATACAGATTTTTTTCTGTAATTGATATGTAGTCTCATAGCATTGTGGTTAGAAAAGATACTTGATAAGATTTCAATTTTCATTTTTTTTTTTTTTTTTTTTTGTGGTACGCGGGCCTCTCACCGCCGTGGCCTCTCCCGTTGTGGAGCACAGGCTCCGGATGCGCAGGCTCAGCGGCCATGGCTAACGGGCCCAGCTGCTCTGTGGCATGTGGGATCCTCCCAGATTGGGCCACGAACCCGTGTCCCCCACATCGGCAGGCGGACTCCCAACCACTGCGCCACCAGGGAAGCCCAATATTTTTTGTTTTTGTTTAATTATTGAGAGTTTGATTAATATGTGTCTTGGAGTGTTTCTCCTTGGATTTATCCTGTATGGGACTCTGTGCTTCCTGGACTTGATTAACTATTTCCTTTCCCATAATAGGGAAGTTTTCAACTATAATCTCTTCAAATATTTCTCAGTCCCTTTCTTTTTCTCTTCTTCTTCTGGGACCCCTATATTTCGAATGTTGGTGTGTTTAATATTGCCCCAGAGGTCTCTGAGACTGTCCTCAATTGTTTTCATTCTTTTTTCTTTATTCTGCTCTGCAGTAGTTATTTCTACTCTTTTATCTTCCAGGTCACTTATCCGTTCTTCTGCCTCAGTTATTCTGCTTTTGATCCCTCCTAGAGAATTTTTAATTTCATTTATTGTGTTGTTCATGACTGTTTGTTTGCTCTTTAGTTCTTCTAGTTCCTTGTTAAACATTTCTTGTATTTTCTCCATTCTATTTCCAAGATTTTGGATCATCTTCACTATCATTATTCTGAATTCTTTTTCAGGTAGAGTACCTATTTCCTCTTCATTTGTTAGGGCTGGTAGGTTTTTACCTTGCTCCTTCATCTGCTGTGTGTTTCTTTGTCTTCTCATTTTGCTTAACTTACTGTGTTTGGGGTCCTTTTTTCAGGCTGCAGGTTCGTAGTTCCTGTTGTTTTTGGTGTCTGTCCTCAGTGGCTAAGGTTGGTTCAGTGGGTTGTGTAGGCTCCTGGTGGAGGGGACTAGTGCCTGTGTTCTGGTGGATGAGGCTGGATCTTGTCTTTCTCGTGGGCAGGTTCACGTCTGGTGGTGTGTTTTGGGGTGTCTGTGGCCCTATTATGATTTTAGGCAGCCTCTCTGCTAATGGGTGGGGTTGTGTTCCTGTCTTGCTTGTTGTTTGGCATAGGGTGTGGAGAACTGTAGCTTGCTGGCTCTTGAGAGGAGCTGGGTCTTGGCGTTGAGATGGAGATGTCTGGAAGATTTTCGCCATTTGATATTACATGGAGCTGGGATTTCTCTTCTGGACCAATTTCCTGAACTTGGCTCCTCCACCTCAGAGGCACAGCCCTGAAGCCTGGCTGGAGCACCAAGAGCCTGTCATCCACATGGCTCAGATTAAACGTGAGAAAAAAAGAAAGAAAAAAAGAAAAAGATAAAATAAAATTAAAAAGTTATTAAAATAAAAACCAAAAAATAATTGTTAAAAAATTTTTAAAGTAATTTAAAAAAAGGAAAGAAAGAAAGAACAACCAAATCAAAAAACAAAAAAAGAAAAAACGGACAGACAGAACCCTAGGATAAATGATAAAAGCAAAGCTATACAGACAAAATCACACATGGAAGCATACACATACACACTCACAAAAAGAGAAAAAGGGAAAGAAATATATATATATATATATATATATATATATATATATATATATATATATATATATATATCGTTGCTCCCAAAGTCCACCTTCTCAATTTGCGGTGATTCTTTGTCTGTTCAGGTATTCCACAGATGCAGGGTACATCAAGTTGACTGTGGAGATTTAATCCTTTGTTCCTGAGGCTGCTGGGAGAGATTTCCCTTTCTCTTCTTTGTTCGCACAGCTCCTGGGGTTCAGCTTTGAATTTGGCCCCGCCTCTGAGTGTAGGTCGCCTGAGGGCGTCTGTTCTTTGCTCAGACAGGACGGTGTTAAAGGAGCAGCTCATTGTTGGGCTCTGGCTCACTCAGGCCGAGGGGAGGAGGGCGTATGGAATGCAGGGTGAGCCTGCGGCAGCAGAGGGCAGCATTGCAACAGCCTGAGGCACCGTGTGTTCTCCTGGGGTAGTTGTCCCTGGATCACTGGACCTTGGCAGTGACGGGCTGCACAGGCTTCCGGGATGGGAGGTGTGGATCGTGACCTGTGCTTGCACACAGGCCTCCTGGTGGCTGCAGCAGCAGCCTTAGCATCTCATGCCCGTCTCTGGGGTCCGTGTTGATAGCCGCGGCTCGCGCCCGTCTCTGCAGTTCCTTTAAGCAATGCTCTTAATCCCCTCTACTCACGCACCAGGAAACAAACAGACAAGAAAAGGCTTGTCTGCTCACCCCTCCCAGCTAGCGGTGGCACACTAGCCCCCTTCAGGCTGTGTTCACGCAGCCAACCCCAGTCCTCTCCATGGGCTCCGACCTCCGATGCCCGAGCCTCAGCTCCCAGCCTCCACCCATCACGGCAGGTGAGCAGACAAGCCTCTCAGGCTGGTGAGTACTGGTCAGCACCGATCCTCTGTTCGGTAATCTCTCTGCTTTGCCCTCTGCACCCCTGTTGCTGTGCTCTCCTCCGTGGTTCCGAATGTTCCCCCCTCCGGCACCCGCAGTCTCCGCCCGTGAAGGGGCTTCCTAGTGTGTGGAAACCTTTCCTCCTTCACAGCTCCCTCCCACTGGTGCAGGTCCCGTCCCTATTCTTTTGTCTCTGTTTTTTATTTTTTCTTTTGCCCTACCCAGGTACATGGGGAGTTTCTTGCCTTTTGGGAAGTCTGAGGTCTTCTGCCAGCGTTCAGTAGGTGTTCTGTAGGAGTTGTTCCACATGTAGATGTATTCCTGATGTATTTGTGGGGAGGAAGGTGATCTCCACGTCTTACTCTTCCGCCATCTTGAATCTATGTGCATTATTTCATTAATTCTTACTACAACTTCTTGCATTTTACCAGTTAAAAAAAAAGAAAAGAAAACGAACTTAAAGCAACTTTTCAGGTCACTCACACAAAAGGAGGGAATGCAGGGAATAAAACTCAGGTCTACCTAAAATTAAAACCTGTGTAAATGGTGCGTTTTCCTACCTCACACAGAATCAATAGAATCCCTCTTTTCTTTTCTATATAAGCTGCTTAAGACGAAATCCTCTTACCTGAACCCAACTTACACATCAAAGGAGCATTAGCAATAAGGCATGGCAATATAGCAGGAATTGTACATAGTCATTTAGGTATTTGGAAAGACTTAGGTTGATGAAATCATAAATGTGCAATTAAAAAAATTTAATTGAACAGGAAGGTGGACCTGGGCACTCCTAACATGGAAGGTTTGTGGAACCCATTCTTCATTCCTTCTTTCAAAGCTACATTCTCGTTTATGTCAGGTAATCCAGTAAGACAAAGTATATCTTCCAATCTCATAAAGCAATGGAAACAGAATTTTCACCAATTAATAGGTAACATGAGATTTTTCCAAATGTATTCCTTTAAAGAGTACTTTACAGGCCATTTGAAGTTCTTTTTGTTTTATTTTTTGTTTGAGAGGACATTTTTAAGGGTTCAAATCTCATATCAAAGAACTATGGAAGAGTATAGAATAAAAACAAAAAAGGCTGAGCAGAACAACTTAGCCTAAAAATAATGAAAGAAATCAGGAAAGGTCTAGTCATAAATCCCGAAGTCTTAAACAGATTAGATTCTCTTATTAAGATAGTTAGAATGAGATAAAAGATTTATTGGCTCTAATTTTTTTCTTCTTTATGTAAGCATATGAGAGGAACTTTTTCTGCTTCCTCAGCTAGTTCTTTAAAATAATTTTAGATCACATCTCAGTGGTCAATTCCTGGGTCTCTAGAACCTCTTATTGAGAGTCACTGATGCCTCTAAGCTTTAGCTTGGATATACCAAATATTGAGGTGGTTCTCATCAAGACAAGGATTATTTTAGGATGATTACTATTACCAGTCCAAAAACCTGAGCTTCTGTCTTAATTTCAGAGCTTAGCATTTTCTGTTGGGTACTGGAGCCTGGCTCTGTATCCTTGGCTCTTATACTAGTTCCTGACAGCACTCATTCCCATAATAGTTTATTGTATTTATCTAAGTACAACCAACCTGCGGTGGTGGTGTCAGAAAACTGACCTAGCAGCAACCATGATAAAAAAAAAAGTGATAGTACAGAGAACTTAGATAGCTTCAGTACAAAGACCACATGTAATTTAGTGCTGTATTCCATTTTTATATATTTTCCCTTGAATTCACTTTTCCTATCCTTTAGCTATCTAACATATCATTCTTCAGGTTCTAGATTATACGTCTCTTACTTAGTGAAGCTTTTATGCAACACCTCCTTCTCAAGCACACTGATTTTCAATCTCTCTCTTTCTCTCTTACACACACACACACACACACACACACACACACACACAGATTAGGCTATCCTATTATATTGTCTCACAGTACCCTCTTCTTTTCCTTTATAGTATGAATCAGGATGTTATTAATTAATTTTGATAATTATTTGATTAATTTCATTTCCTTCAAAGATAATAAATTTGATGGAGTCTGGGAAAAAGTCTTTCTTGCTTACCATTTTATTGCTAAGGCTAGCATTGTATCTGCAATACACCTGGCAGTAAATAAAACTGAGGAGTGACTAAATAATTTAAGTTTTGCCACCCAGACCCCTGCATTTCCTGGACTTTGTCTCTTCAGATATCTATATTTATTTGCACCAAATCTGTATTTACCATCTCTTTGGATGATTGTTGTTGGAGGTTCAGTGCTACACTTCATTCAGTTTTTCCAGCCTTTTTCCTACTCAGTCCCAGCTATTGCTTAACTCTTTGTTTTCTACTGTAACCCTTACATGACTTCTGACAGACTAGTCCTCAGGCTTCCCATAGAATAGACACCAAACTCCTGTTTTGAATTCCTTTACCTATCTCTTTACTTGTGAAGGTACCTAGACATGGCAGATTATTCCAAGATAGCTAGCTTTGTATAAGGCTGTAACTGGTTATTATTACTTTAATCTGCATTTCAACTTCTCTAGAAAACATTGTCTGAATCTGAATGAATTTGATTAATCAGAAAATACAGTTTACAAATAAGTCAAACATTATAAGGTATGAGAAGTAATCATTTGATTTGGCAATTATAAAGTTATTACTCTCCTTGAGAAGAGCAATTTCAGAGATGTGGGAGCCCAAATTAAATTCATAGCATCCATATGCATAGCTTTCAGTTATGTACCTCTATCCTGGTAATGCCCACATATATCTATTTAATCAATTACTTTCTCTTCAGTATGAATCATATATACAACTGCCTAAGTTGAAATGTTCATCAGGATAGCACACAAATATTTTAAGTTTGATTTAATTAAAACCAAAGGTATTAATCATGTTTTACCACTACATGACCCCTGCCACCACTATGACCAAGTGTTCATGGACATGCACACACACATGCATACACACACACAGCTATCCTTTATCCTATGTTTCCTATCTGAATTAATGCCACTACCATTCACACAAATCAGAAACCTAGGAGGCATCTTGGACTTTTTCCATTGATTACTCTCTGAATCTTATTAAGTACTAACACTCCTTGATTTTAGCAATATCTAGATCTGGAATTGGACTAGATATGACTCCAGATTAAGTGAGTTATTAACTGTCTGATGTTAGAAAACTTACTTAAACTTCTCCATGTTCCCTGATTCCCAACCTGTTAAATGAGGATAACACTGCCACCTCCCTTGGTGGGTTAGTGTAACTGTTAAATAATTGAGATTATGCATGTAAAACATCTAGAATCTTATCTATTTTTCTTTTCATTACTATTATTTACTCTTCTAGTGCCTTGGTTCAAGACTTTATCAGGCTATAATCTTCCGATATTTCTACCTCTAGTCTTACCCATCTTAGCTTCATTCCCCACACTGCTACCAGAATGATGCTTCCAAACTCCAAACCCAAGCACATGATTCCATCCGGCTTAAAGGCCCTCAGTAACTCCTCACTGCCTCTTGGATGAATCTCTCACCCCCTAGTGCGATGTCAGAAATCTTGGTCTTATTTACCTCGCCAGACTTTTGCTCCTCTCTTCCTCGTAGCCTTTGTTCCAACCGTACAAAACGCATAAATGTTTCTAATTTATGGTATGGTATGTCCCTGTGTCTGCTATTTCTTCTTGGAAAGCTTTTCCATGTTTCTTTTGCCAGCTTAAATCCTATGTATCCCTCAATACAGTCTCAACTTTCTTATTCTCTATAGGGCTGAACTTGACCTTCTCAAGACTAGTGGATTATTTTCTTCTTTTTGCCACTAATGAATCTTGTATACACCTATATTACAGCACTTGTGCTTTCTGTAGTGGTTTCTTACTTACGGGTGTACCTCTTCTACTACACTGTGAGTGCTTGTTTTATGTTAGGAATTATGTACTGTGATAGAGACACAATGATGAATAAGACATGGTCACAGATCCTGAACAGTTCAGAATCTGAAGGAGGCAGAAATGTAAATAAGAAGTTTGAACTCAGGGATGTGTTTCAAGTGAAAGTATATAAAAAGTGTTTTGTAATTTCCAATAAAAGAACATTTTCCCACTGTCTAAGAAGATTGAAAAGAATCTCAGCAATGGAATTACTTTTGAGCTGTGTGTTAAAAATGTTAAAATTAATCAGGAAAAAAAGGAAGTAAGGGTGAGAAATTTGAAAAAAAGATGTCATTGGTAAAAGCACAGAAAGAAGGCATTGTATACATGGGGAAATGCAGTTTTTTAAAGGCAAAGAGTAGCATCTGAGGGATAATGGCAAAGTTTAGGACAGAAAATAGTTTGATGTTGAGTTATGAAGATATCTGTATGTTTAGTTAAAAGTCTGAATAATAATACTTTGAACAATAGCAAGCTATTGAAGTATTTTTAGCAGAGGAAAATATGATAAGGTTGTGTCAAATACCCTTGTGAAACAGCCAGTGAGGAAGGTAAAGTAATAATATAAGCTGTCTGTGATGGGGACCCAAAATACATGAAGGTAGTTGAGATGGGGCATAATGAAGTACAAAAAATTGAAGTATGTATTACATAGAAGATGGATGGATTCAATGATTCATTGCAAGTAAGTGACGATGAAGAGAGTAGAATCTAGTAAGGCTCTTAGATTTCTTAATTGTAAAAGCAGAAAATACAAGACAGGTATACATGAGGAGAAGTGGATTTGTTGGGTAGAGGGTAGACAATAAGACAATTCTGGAATACAATGAATTATACCTGAAAATCAGAATTTCTCCAGTAAGCAACTGAAGACAAGGGTTTATAACTAGAAAGGCAGGTCTGGGCCAGAGAGAGCAACTGAGAAATTCTGAGTACATAATGGTAATTGAAAAATGAATAAGTTCACTCAATCAATGAGAAAATAATAAGTCAAGGGGAAAAAAATCCAAGAAAACTAAAAAATTAAGAAGTGAATAGAGGGAAACATATTTATTGAAAACCATAAAAAAACCCATCACAAATCTATAATAAAGTGGAATTAAGGAGAAGCCAAAGGAATAGAGTTTAAAGAAGGAAGAAGTATTCCAAAATGTGAAACTCTTTGGAGAAGGTAAAGAAGATAATGGTCAAAAGTAGTCACTGGATTTGGCAAATAAAATCTCCTTGGAGAATGCAGGGTCAGTAGAATATAATGGAAAGGAAGCTGATAGCAGTAGCTGGGAGGAGGAGGGCAGGAGGTGAGGGTCTGGGAATGTGAGTGAAGTCTTGTATTTTTCAAGATGCTTAGTTGATGGGAGGGTCAGAGAGCTAGTAACTGGAAGAGATATCACAGTGGAAAAAAGTGATTTGTTTAGTTGCATTTATTTTTTAATGGAAACATTTAAGTAAAGTCTATCAGCTAAGATAAGAAGGTGGTGGAGAAGATAAATTTATAAAAGAGGAGGTTTGTCTTAATTACTAATATTAAACTTAGTTTGCTGTCTTATCACAGATATAACCAGCTTTGTAAAGAATACAAGTAAGACAGTTCTTCTCTTCCTCAAAAAGCTTCTGGAACAGTTCTTTTACTCTTCTGTATATAAAGAGCCCATTAAAAAAAAAATTCTGAAACAAGATCATTGTCTCTCTTATCCATACATTTTCCATCTTCTTTTTCTTTCGGTATTTCTATTCAGCTGTGTACCTTCCACACCTGACAAGTAAAGATTTTCTTTATTCTCTGTACATTTTTTGGTTTCCTTTTAGCATAAGAATTTACCAGTTTCTTGCTTTGCTGTTGTAGGTATTTGCAAGATGACCATGACTATCAGAAAGGTATTCCTGCTGATGTGATATTGTCGATATGACTGTGTTCATGATTGGTGATGTTACTGATGTTTTGCTTTTTGTTTTTTTTGGGTTTTTTTGCGGTACGCGGGCCTCTCACTGTTGTGGTCTCTCCCGTTGCAGAGCACAGGCTCCGGACGCGCAGGCTCAGCGGCCATGGCTCACGGGCCCAGCCGCTCCGCGGCATGCGGGATCTTCCCGGACCGGGGCACGAACCCGTGTCCCCTGCATCGGCAGGCGGACTCTCAACCACTGCGCCACCAGGGAAGCCCAATGTTACTGATGTTTAAACCAGGTAAGTTTGTGGCTTAGAAGTTGTATTCAGTGTTTGATCTCAAAAAATAAACTAAGGCAATGGTGCTCAAACTTTAGCTTACATCAGAAACATTTGCAGAAAACACTGATTTTTGAGCTCCAACCCTAGAGATTCTGTTTCAGTTAGTCTGGGGATTCGCATTTCTAGCAGATTTCTGGGTAGTGCTGATGCCGCGGCTTGCTAACCTCGCTGTCACTTAACACCACTAACAAGGATAATCAGGTTCCCAGTTGGACAGAGTAAGTATAAATGTATGTGGGCAGCATTTTGATACTTGTTAAATAACAGCTATTGACTCCAACTAGCATCATCACTGTTTGAAGAGAGCAGAAATAATACAGGTCATAGACTATTGTCCTTTCAAGAGCACAGGTTATTAAAAGACCAGAATTCACTCAGTAATAACCTGAAACTGAGACTCTGAGATTTGAATGTGTTTTAATGGCTCAAAACATATAGCACCTCCGTAACATTTCAGATTATTGTCTCAGAAAGTACATGGCAATTTTGAAACGTATAGACATGGAAAAAATTGAAAATTTTAATAGAATTCCATTTTAGACATGCCGGGGAACATATCAGAAAATAATACACGTTTTAAATGCACTATCTCTGAGTCTGCCACCTTCTTGACATAGATTTAAGTCAAATAAGCACTTTTTCTTTCTGGGCCATTGTGCTCCGCATTATGTTCTATTGTTTTGTAGCAACAAAGGAGCTAAGGGACAGTCTCTGAGCATCAAAACAGTGTCCCTAACATAAGCACAGTTGCAGCCATTAGGTAATTACTTTTGTTTCCCGGGAAACTAAAATACTTGGATGCAACCCATCTTTGACCACTGGCTGTGTCTCTAGGCAACAGCATACACTGGACCACTGACCTTTAGCTGGAGGTGGATGGCTGTTAAAAAAAATAAATTATATTCCAATTGGAAAATTTTGTTTTGAAAACTTTTTGTTTTCAGTTTTTATGTAAATACTAAAGCAGCCTCCCATTAAGAGTCCAGGGAGGCATGGACCACACTAATCCTAGCCCTTACTCTGTCTAGGATTTGGGCTCAGCTAGTCCTCATTTCAACAAGTCTGCCCCTTACTCAATGTATGACTTGGGCAAGTTACCCATGCTTCCAATGCTTTAATTTTCGTCCCTGAAAAATAAGGATAAAATGCCTATCTCAGAAATTCCCTGGTGGCGCAGTGGTTAAGAATCTGTCTGCTGAGGCAGGGGACACGGGTTTGAGCCTTGGTCCCGGAAGATCCCACATGCCATGGAGCCACTAAGCCCTTATGCCACAGCTACTGAGCCTGCACTCTACAGCCCACAAACCACAACTACTGAGACAGCTCTCTAGAGCCCACAAGCCACAACTACTGAAGCTCATGCACCTAGAGCCTGTGCTGTGCAACAAGAGAAGCCACAGCAATGAGAAGCCCGCACACCACAACAAAGAGTAGCCCCCACTCGCCGCTACTAGAGAAAGCCCATGTGCAGCAACGAAGACCCAACACAGCCAGAAATAAAATTAATTAACTTTAAAAAATGCCTATCTCATAAGACTATAATAAAAACTGCTAGCTAATACATGTAAATCTCCCAATACTTCTGACTGTTCCCATATTTCTATCAAATTATCCAGGAGAATAAAAGTAGGGAAAGGATGTGAATAGGTGGTCTGACTGAGAAAGCAAAAATATTTAACTAAAAACAGCAAATATAATCTATTGTACAATAAAGAATTTGTCTGGTTTTTGTCCTGGGTTCCTGGCATGTTGCTTCTAAAATCCTTGGAATTTCTTAAGTGATAGGAGAATCTTCACGTTATATTAATGAATGACTCACTGTAGATCCCTAGAGAGCTTTGCAGTGAGGGCTGGTGACCAGAAAGACCAACTGTATGATTATAGGGTTTGGATTTTGAGCCAGTCCAGCCTCCTGGGAGGATAAGGAGCTGGAGATTGAGTTAAATCATGTGGCCAATGATTTAATCAATTCATCTCACCTATGTAATGAAATCCCAATAAAAACTCTGGATATCAAAGTTTAGTAGAACTTCCTGGTTGATGAACACATTGATGTGCTGGGAGGGTAACAATCCTAATCCCATAATGAGAGGGTGCAGAAGCTACACATTCCCATGAGTCATATGCTCACTTGAGATAATCAGAAAGATAGATATATATATATATATATATATATATATATATATATATATATATATATATATATATATATTTAAATTGCCACCTCCTCCTATCTAATCCATCATAGTAATTGCTCTTTTTTATCTGTGTTTTCTCTTATATTATGAATTAGTAATCTGGGAACCATGGCATATAAATAATAGCCATGTGCTCCCAGTTGACTCAAACTGAAAGCATGGGAAGAGTTCAGGTTGGGAAGCTATGGTGAGTTATGCAAAATCAAGGGCAACAGGTGGTAAGATTCACAGTAGTAAGGGCCCTGTAAATCATATTGTTGATTAATATACAATCAACAATGATAATATTCTGACAGTAGGATAAATAGAAATGAAGTGTGAAGATGGGAATTGGGAAATAAACAGAGTCAGGTACAGTTAAGAGGAGGCTCATAGCTCAGGGTAAAGGAACTAAGTTGTGCAATTGATTCTGAGGTTTTCTGCTTCACATGTGAGGAGTCTGTGCTTCTATCTCATTCCAGTTGATCTTAGAGGAGCCCTTTTCCAGAGGCAAAGAAGAGTTTATAAGTTTGTCGACTGTGTATCAGGAAATCTGGGAGATATCTGACTGTTATATTGAAATGCTACTTAATTTAACTTTGTCTTCACTTTTACTACTCCTGAAACTTTCCAATTTACCCCACTGCCAGCCCACTACCACCTCCCTTTTCCAACTCCTCGACTTTCTCTCATTATTCCTTGCGACTCAGACTCTATCTAGTTTTATTAACCAAATTCATTCCAACAAAATCCACTTCACTGATTGGACAAATTTTCCAAAAGGCCAAATTAGCTAAATATGCTTATTTTGTCGGTTATTCATATGATTTACAGAAATTCAAATTAGATCATATGGTTTTAACAACTTTTGAGATTTCTATTACGTTTTAGTTGTCTAACTTTCATGTTGGCTTACAAATAGCTTTTAAAGATTTTTGCAACATGTTTCTCCACCATGTCCTTACAGCTAAATCCAGTGGTAGCTGGAGGAAGGAGAGAGAAAGCTTTCATCTGGAGGAAAAACTAAGGAGAGTTCACTCAGAAAATTCTCTTCTTGATAATCTAGCCACTGGAATAATTGGCTTTTAGCCAATTAGCTCAAAGAGAATTGGCCTGCTTTCTGCAACTGTAGACAGTAAAGCTAAAAGTTTGCCTACCAACTTTCAAAGGAGTGAATTTTTTTTTCCTTTGACTGTATATCAGGTTCCTAGAAAACTATAGAATAAAATCCTGCTACAGAAAAGGAACTAGACATAGCAGTAATAATTGTCCATTTTGCATACTGATTTACAATCTTGAAATATGCATTAACATAGAAAAATTAGTTCATTAAATTAAATAACATGGGGCCAAGTTCTCAAGGAGACTGTATGATGGGATCTTGGATACAAATGAAATTCATGTGTGCTAGAGAATCATAAGAACTGTCTGACAGTCACCTTGTAAATCCCAGCAGGGACAGAGATGGTTTAAAGCTTAGTTAAAAGCAAAATCTTTTCTACTTAAAAGGATTATTTCTCGTCAGCTTGCAAGAAAAAATCCTGATGCAGAAGTGACAATGCTCAGTTATCCAGCGGTACCAAGACCACCAGGAAGTAGCAGCTGTTGGTCAGAGCAAGAGAAATTTAAAATCAGAATTTGATCAGAGTTTGGACTGTGATGACAACTATAACCCTATAGATGCAAGTTCTGCTTCTGAAAGGGTGCACTGGCTGTTAAGAAGTGACAGCATTCAAATGTGAAGAAGTCTAACAATTGCTCCATTTTTCTCTTTTCCAGAAGTCTATTATTAGCACATGAGTTAACACTTGATATGTCAGAAATTCAGACTTGCTTTCTGCTAACTTGTATATTTACCACACTGCCAAATAGTTATTTTTTTAATTAAACCAAAATAAATTAGTTTAGAGGTTGTATATATGTTTCTGTATAATGGAGAGATGATTTATACTTGAAAATATTATTAACTTATTTATTGACTGAAGGTTACTTAAAAACACAAACTTATTAAAACTAAAGTAAGAATAAAAATGTGTATTTTCCACAAATAGTTAATTATTCAGATTTATCTATTGTCTCTTTCCAAGTGGGATTAAACACTGAGAAATGAACAGGAAGTTCAACAGTCAGTCTGTGATAGCATCAATGTAAAATTTGCTTTTCAGAGATTTTTAAAACTGTTCTATAAGGTCAAATGGACAGAGGATTTTTATAAATTTAGAGTACACATTCTTCAGGTTATCTGACTTAAAGGTTGTGTGTAGTCTCATAATTTTAAGGAAGTTAATATAGTGGTTGTAAAATAAAATTTAAACTGAAGGAGCTAGGGGTGATGATGTAGAAATCAGGGAGTTTCAACTCATGTAAACATGTGAGGTGGGACTTTTAAAAATTAATGGCGCTAGGGAAATAGAGGGCAAATTTGAAGATTCTTTTCTTCCATTTACTGACTAATCCAATGGTAAGGCAAGTCTACGGCCAGGAATAGAAGATGTTCTCCATAGTATTGGACCGTGACTATTCATATATATATTGTCCATATTTCTTCTTTGAACTTTGAAGTGCCTTACAAGCCTAACTATACTTAATGCATATATTTTTTATCATCTCTTTAAATATCATTCTCCATTAGTTTTGAGTTTAAGGATAAAAGTATAAGGTAACCCATTCTTATTTCACTTAATTTAAATCAGAAATCAATACGGGAGAAAATAAAAAGAACTTTAAACATCTATAACCATAATTTTCTAAATTCTTGTTTTTTTCATTAAGTTTAAAAAAAAGATCACAAATATTTTCTTGTCTTTTCACTCCTATCATTCTACTTCACAACTTACATTTACTCAAAATCCAGCACTTTGAAATTTACTGTATATTTATGCTTTGCTTACTTCACCTATCTCCTGAAGAGTGTCTCCTAAATAGTAATAGATACCATCACAATATTCAGTAAAGATACATATGTCAAACTGATTTATTTTTCAGTCTCTACCCATGTAAAATGCATAAAATAAACCAGATTTCTGCAGATATTTGACTATTCTAGTGGAAATTATAAGTACAGGTCATCCAGACACAAGTATTGAAAGAGCCACTGGAGGGCTTCCCTGGTGGCACAGTGGTTGAGAGTCCACCTGCTGATGTAGGGGACATGGGTTCATGCCCTGGTCCAGGAAGATCCAACATGCCGTGGAGCGGCTGGGCCCGTGAGCCATGGCTGCTGAGCCTGCGCGTCTGGAGCCTGTGCTCCACAACGGGAGAGGCCGCAACAGTGAGAGGCCTGCGTACCGCAAAAAAAAAAAAGCCACTGGAGAAAAGTCTCTGTCTCTTATACTAAATTGTTTCTTCTCAAAGGATGAGATAATTTACTAAATGCAAAAAAATTAATCATAATACATGCTAAATCATCACACATGATAAAAGCTGAACTTTACGGTTCATGATAATTAGTTTGGAGGACTGGAGGGTATAACTAAATAGATCTGTGACAAGAACTTAGAACTAAGTTCATTTTATTTTCAGATTCAGCAGCCAAGGCAGATGCTCAAAAAAAAAAGTCAGCTAGATTTATTAAAACCTTGTTGTAAAATCCTTATTTTTAAGTTATGGAGCCTCAGAATCACAGTGTGAATTGATATGCCACCTAGAAGATAAACAAATTACTCAGCAAACAAGCTAAGAGAAGTTTGCTTTTGTTTTTCTCCTGCTCCCTTTCCTGGTCATCATCATATTTCCATGTGATTCCATGCCATTTTTCTGTCCCCTGGATGCTCCTTACAAGAGGGTTAGAATAATAGTTTGTAATATTGTAAGCCCCCAACTCACCATTCTCAAACAAAATCAGCTAGAAATATCAGAATCACATTCATCCTTCCAAATTCAAGACAGTAACTGAAGTACCTCATGTGTACTTGCAAATGGATTTGACTCATTTTTTAAATTAATTAATTAATTTTTTAACATGTTTATTGGAGTATAATTGCTTTACAATGGTGTGTTAGTTTATGCTTTATAACAAACTGAATCAGCTATACATATACATATATCCCCATATCTCCTCCCTCTTGCGTCTCCCTCCCACCCTCTCTATCCCACCCTTCTAGGTGGTCACAAAGCACTGAGCTGATCTCCCTATGCTATGTGGCTGCTTCCCACTAGCTATCTATTTTACATTTGGTAGTGTATATATGTCCATGCCACTCTCTCACTTCGTCCCAGCTTACCCTTCCCCCAACAGACATTTCTCCAAAGAAGATATAGATTGCCAACAAACACATGAAAGTATGCTCAACAGCACTAATCATTAGAGAAATGCAAATCAAAACTACAATGAGGTATCACCTAACCCCAGTCAGAATGGCCATCATCAAAAAATCTACAAACAATAAATGCTGGAGAGGGTGTGGAGGAAAGAGAAGTCTCTTGCACTGTTGGTGGGAATGTAAATTGATACAGCCACTATGGAGAACAGTATGGAGGTTCCTTAGAAAACTACAAATAGAACTACCATACTACCCAGCAGTCCCACTACTGGGCATATACCCTGAGAAAACTGTAATTCAAAAAGAGTCATGTACCACAATGTTCATTGCAGCTCTATTTACAATAGCCAGGACATGGAAGCAACCTAAGTGTCCATCAACAGATGAATGGATAAAGAAGATGTGGCACATATATACAATGGAATATTACTCAGCCATAAAAAGAAATGAAATTGAGTTATTTGTAATGAGGTGGATGGACCTAGAGTCTGTCATACAGAATGAACTAAGTCAGAAAGAGAAAAACAAATATCATATGCTAACACATATATATGGAATCTAAAAAAACAAACAAAAAAAGGTTCTGAAGAACCTAGGGGCAGGACAGGAATAAAGATTGACTCATTTTTTTCTCTGTTCATTGTTTACCACTTCTTCCCTGTACTCAGACCATTATTCACTCATTGTCTGGCAAGAAATTTCTATAGATGTAATGTTGGCATCACTCATGTTGACTCCAATATTAGGGCAATATAAGGCTTTGCTGTTTCTGAGTTTGGAAGAACAATTCTTTTGCCCCAGTTTTAAACATGATGTTGTTAAAAAGGGAAGTATATTCCCCTATCATGTGTGTCCCTCCATGTCCTTTTTCTACCATTTTATAGAGAACTAAAGACACAGTTCTTTGATACCTCTTTCCTCTATCTTCTTACACCTAGGACTGTGTTACGAGTCATTATAACTGGACCAGAAGACAACCTGAGTAACACACACAAGATTGTACTCAAAATTGTTGCTCTCTTTCGACGCTTTTTCACAATCTCTACATCAAGTCCTCCTCCCAGCAAGTTCCTGCTTTAGCGGATACACCTTTTTGGGGGGGATGCACGGTAAATGGTAGCCCTTATTAATTTATGAATTAGAGGTATTTTTTCTGGAGGACTAGTCTTTGATCCCAGTGAATCTAGTGGTTTCTATAGGACTCCTCAACCCATCGTGGAAAAAAAAAAGAAAACTAATAGCAAGACTGTTTTGGAAATTGAGTTTTAATATCTTTCTTTACTTCAATTAATTCAATGATAAGGCAAGTCTATTATCAGAAACAATACTACATATATCTGACTATGCTATAGTTATAAAGCTTGGGATATCATTGTGTGAAATTCCTACAGAACAGACATTACTAAATTATAAACCAGACCACATTGTCTATTATTGAAATATTTCTAGGAGCTTTATGTACAACTAATAGATGGACATCCACCCTTTTAAATTATTTTTTATCTTATCAAGTGAAAAGAAATTGACTTAATTTAAATTAACGTGATATTGTAAGTAGGAAAATATACTATTGCATTAGCCCTTAACATTTATACTGTTTTTGACCATCACCTTTTTAAAATAACTGTAGGCTATTCTTATTATTCTTCATTTTGCTGATAAGAAAATGCGGGACAAAGAGAGGTTAAGTGCGTCAACTCAGAGTACGCAGAAAGTCAATGGCAAAAGAGACTAATATTACTGAATCCTTAGTGTCCCTTGTTGTTCTGCTCAACAGTGCTGTCTCTTATTAAAAAGGACAACCATAGTTATCCCATTTGTAAGCCTGCTATAATTTAGTCATATTCTAACAGATTCAATTTGGTATTTCACATTGATTAAATGATTTAAAAGATATTTAAACATAATTTAAATTATTTATCAATGACTTTGAAGGTGTTGTTTCTTCAAGGCCACAAAGGAAACCCCTTATAAAGCTAATAAATAAGTCAAGATCACATGTTTGCAGATCCCTGTGGCTATCAGCTGAACAGACCTCAGGCATTTGGGGGTGGGGTGGGATTAATTAATTTACATAAGAACTTAAATAGTCCTCAAAATCCAGTCTTTCATCAAATGATTACTGACTGCCTACCATGATCCAGACATATTCTAGGTGCTAGTAGTACGTAATACAGAAAACAGAAAACATCTCAACCTTCATGGAGTTAACACTGTAGCAGGGAAAGACAGATGATAAACAAGGTAAGTAAATACAATGCATAGTATGTTACCTGGTTATAAATAGTATAACCACAAAAACAGGAAAGGGAGATAGGAATTATTGCAGGTCAGTGGTTGCGAGTCCGCCTGCCGGTGCAGGGGACACAGGTTCGTGCCCCGGTCTGGGAAGATCCCACATGCCACGGAGTGGCTGGGCCCGTGAGCCATGGCCGCTGAGCCTGCGCGTCCAGAGCCTGTGCTCCGCAACGGGAGAGGCCACAACAGTGAGAGGTCCGCATACCGCAAAAAAAAAAAAAAAAATTCACATGTAGACTAATACTGTACTGTTAAAAACAAATTTAGATACAAATGTTCACTCACAAAATAGGCATTTAAGAGGTTCTCCTTTTTATCTTTTGTGACTATCATAATGTATCTCTATTTATCATCATTACATAATGTGGGTCCCTAGGAAAAGCCTCTCCAACCAAAATAGTAAAGAAAGGAGAGGTTTAGCCAAGATGGGACCCAGAGAGGTTATAAATTAGTTGATATTTTATCTTTGATGCTATCAATCTTTCATCTCTGACCCATATCTTCTTATTTCCAGGGCTTCTTTTCCCCACACTTGTTCTCTCTTCAAAGACTTAATCAAACCCCTTTCCCAATATTAGTCTCTGACAATTTCATTTCCAAATAAGTTACAATTTTACCTTTTCTAAAGGATTATTTAATTGACTCCTTTTTCAGTAGAGACATTGATAGTCAGATATTTTATAGGGTGCTTCTCTAGTCAAATTTGCCTGATTTTTTTCCAGTGCTGGCAAAGATACTGATGAAATAAAATTCATAGTTTATGGCAAGACAAGAAAAATTTAAGCATAAAAATTGTTTTCTCTGTTTGAGCTTCCTCTTTCCCCTTTAGTGTGTATTGTGCATCTGCATTAACCAGACCTCCCTAGGAAGTAACCTTCCTTCTTAAATCTGTAAGCAGTCATGATGACCCACTACTCGCTTTGTACATGCAGAGCTGGATTGTATAAACTGTCAATACATCATTTGATGTATAACCCTTTGTCTCAAAAACATATATAACTGTGCTTTGACCTTTAACTGGCAGAACAGTCCTCAAAGCTTTCTGAAAGACTATCTCCAGGGTTATAATCCTCAGGTTGTCTCGAATAAAATTTTCCATTTCTTTCTCAGATTGACTATTGATTAATTTTTTGCAGACAATATGCAAATTCTGGATCACTCATAGATTGCTGTCATACACATCAAGCTTCCCTTGAAAACGTTTCGGCAAGAAGTCACAGTGAGAAAATGATATAGACACGAGTGGCTTCCAAGATGTGGCTACCAATTACAGTTCAAAGTTTAAGTTAGTGACAAAATTTTGATGCAAGGTTTGATAGCAGCCTCTAAGGATCCTGAGCTGATGAGCTCCCCAAGATGAGCCATAATCTCAGGAGTTGGGAAGCTCTGGCCTCTACTCACTATGGTTTAAGCTTCTTCTGTGGCAGTGGACCTTAAGAGTTAGCATGTCTTGAGTTCCTGCTGTACAGGAGGTGGCCCTAAGACTTATCCATGCTATGAAAGAGGTTCTGTTCCAAGGTGGCAACGTAGGAACTTCCTGAACTCACCTCCTACTATGGACACATCAAATCTACAGCTACACCCAGAGTAATTTCCTTTGAAAGAAATCTAGACACTAGCTGTATGATTCCTACACATCAGGCAAACAAGAAAATACACACACTGAAATGCATAAGAAAGGCTGAGACACACTCTCACCATAAACCCTACCCGAGGCATAGTGTCACACAATCGGGAGGGAATTCCCGACTGCCAGCCTGTCCTTTCAGTGTTCTCATTTAGTCACATTTGTAGTTCTTAAAACCAGATGAATCTTTATAAGACAAATAAATGTGTACTATGTTTTTAAAGGATGTTTTCTTCTTTAATATAAATCAGAAAAGTTTTAATTTCATTTTTTCTTCAAAAATATATGCGTGAAAATAATAATTCAATTTTTGTTATGGAACATACTTTGTTTCCTTGATTGTAAGCCTTAAATTTCATTTTCCTTTTTACTTTTCTTAGGCTGTCTCAGACATAAAGCCTCCAGAACTCAAGTTTTAATTACTAGTGTGAGTGGAGTGGCACTAAGGAAGTGAAAAGAAGCTGAAAACAATTAAGCTAAAGTCATCCATTTTTAGTGAATATACCAATGTTTTCCAAAGTCTCAGTGATGTGGCTAAGACCAGTGAAACATGGAGTCTTACTAAGAAAATATGTTAACATTTCTAAAAATAATAGCTTCTTGAGTCTTCTCAGTTCCCAACACAGACATTTATTGCCTTTACTTACATTGTAAATGTTTCAAGAGGTATTTGAAATAACCCTTAAAGAAGACATAACATGGTTTGTTAAAGTTGTTTTGCATTTCAGGGTGAATGTAGTAATAACACTTTACTGTTGTGGTAAAAGCAATTTTTCTCTACACTTGTACTAGAGTTTTATCAGAACCCACACATCTGAGTCTATGTTTGCTGGAAGGATGGGAACCATATATTCACCATGCTTATATGCTTAGCTTATATATAGAGTTTCTATATAAAGGCAATAGCTTATATATACAGGCAAAATTATATAGATGGCGAAGTTGTGCTATGGACATTGTTCTCCCTCCCTTTTCAGAAATTCCCTCCTTCCTACAAGCCCCTCTTCATGCCTTCTAGATTCTCACCAGGTCTCATTATGACTCCTGTGAAACTATCCTTCATAAATAATCTAAATGTGACTGACTTTCACTTTGGTGGTACATTTATTTTTCAGAAGTCCCTATCTTACATATCATAGCTAAACAGCTTTATCTCATTGTAAAATGTTTTCTTATACTTGTCCACAGTAAAAACATGATGAATCGTGTTATATTTAAAGATTTTTATGCATTTTTATTATCCCTAGAAATTCAGAGAATGAAGCTCTGATGATGAAATTTCAGTTACAATGTTGAACAAATTGGGAGAAGCAGTTCCTCATTGTGTTTTTCAAGTTATACCACATACATAGCTTTTTATCCTATTGCCTTTAAAGCTGACCCTGCTTAAAAGTCATATTCTAGCTCTGCTGTTGTATCAAATATAACTACTGTCTGATCACTTGAGTTAACAGAAGAAAGGGAAAGAGGATATCGTGACTCTTTAATGTCTTAAATGTGTTGTAGTCTTTCCTGACTTAGTGTGTTCAGGTAGAAAAAATTTAATTTCCCTTAGTTGTTCATGACAGAGTGTTACACTCCAGTGTATGTGTGTGTATGTGTGCGTGTGTGTGCACGCATGCACGTGCACACATGGACATATGCATGTACAAAAGTGCCCAGGCTGATGGTGGTAGGTTAGGTGGCAGTTTCGTAATCACATGAATCATTTACTTGACTCATGATCTCACTGATAATGGGATGAAAGATACTGGCTTCTGTGCGTGATGATGAAGCCAATGACACCACCATTTCACACCTGCAAAGATTTCTTCCCCTTATACCCTCATTCAGCAGCCCATCAGAAGACCAGGTACTCTGGGCTGCATCTCTAAGTGTAGCTGATACTGTCAGAAGTATATGCTCCAAGGGCAAAATACACCTGAATGATAGGGGAATCACAATCAAGAAAGTGTATGCATAGATATGATCAACAGGTATTTAATTCATTCCAGAGTTAAATAGGAAAAAAAATACACCCAACACTGTATTCATATGTCAGAATGGTAATTATAAGGAGGCTAGTCATGAATCAGATGTTGGAATCTGAATCATAAATAACTGGACCCAACAAAAAAGCACAAATTCATAGAATTTATAGAAAATAAAATCTGATAGTAATGTAGGACACAATTTAAAATTAATGGTTAGGGCTTCCCTAGTGGCGCAGTGGTTAAGAATCTGCCTGCCAATACAGGTGACATGGGTTCGAGCCCTGGTCTGGGAAGATCCCACATGCTGTGGAGCAACTAAGCCTGTGGGCCACAACTATTGAGTCTGTGCTCTAGAACCTGTGAGTCACAACTACTGAGCCCGTGTGCCACAACTACTGAAGCCCATGCACCTAGAGCCCATGTTCCGCAACAAGAGAAGCCACTGCAATGAGAAGCCCATGCATCGCAAGGAAGAGTAGCCACCCCTCGCTGCAACTAGAGAAAGCCCGCGTGCTGCAACGAAGACCCAACGCAGCCAAAAATAAATGAATTAAATTAATTAATTAAAAAAAGACATTTAAAAAATTAAATTAAATTAATGGTTATGTCCTAATTTCCTTGGAGGTACTGGCATTTTTTTATGACAAAATTATAATGTATATATAAAAATTGTATATTTATTGAGTGCCACAACATATTTGGTACAGTTTTTCCTGGGCACTTCATATGCATGCAATATCTCTTGTAATATTTTCAAAAATATTCCCATTTTTAATATGAGAAAATTGTGACAGACACAGGATAAGTGACTTATTCAAGGGCATAGAACTAGTAAATTATGAAAACAGAATCTGAACCCAGGCAGACTGACTCTATGATCCACTTGTTTAACCACATAATACATCAATCTATTCTTGCTCAATATGTCTTGACCAATTTATCAAAGATAAAAGCAATATTTTAAGCAAACGTACAATTTTTATCTACAGTGAAATATGAAATTAAAAGACTAGATTAGATATAGCTTTTTTTTTATAACATTTACTCAGTGCAGATCCCTCACTCTTTTTCTTTCTATCTCTCCTTGCCTTAAACATATACTTTAAAAACACATTTATTTATTGTATTGTAAACAAAAAGAACAAAGAGTCTCTCTCATCATCCTGTAAAATAGAGGATTAATTTGAACCCAGTGCAATAGCCCACTGACAGTGTGCCCTGAGGGGAATTCAGGGTGGAGGAAAATAGGATGAAGCATTCTGTGTTTGGGAATTATGGGCCCCTAGGTAATTAAGATGCATATCCAAGGAAGAATCTCAATGACCCTAGATTCTTGCATCTTCCCATACATAGAAAAACAGTGAGAAAATTAACTTGAGATATCTGTTTTTTTTGTGATTAGCAGTAATCTTAACAAAGATGTATGCTTGACTACATGTATTTCCCAGGAAAAAATATACACTGGCTCTTTCCCTATTTCTTCGGAGCAGTCCCCTTAGAGCTACTGAGAGACTATTTCCCAGGCTATAGTCCTCAGTAAAGTCCCTGAATAAAACTGAAACTCACTGTTCTTTTGTTGTGTTTTTTTTTCCATCGACCATTTGAAAAATTATCATTTAAAAATAGCTCATCTACTATGTTATTTATATATAATGTAGTGCTTTAAATTTCCATTTGTTGTAAGGCAACTGTTTATGTACCAACTGCTTTGACTTGATGACAGGCAATTTGAGGCTATAAGAAACTCCTTAATATCCAGCAGTGTGCATCTGTATTATACCTTAAGTTGGTGAGAAAGTAATGAGGGCATTGAGGAGAATGCTGCTACCTTCATTTGAATGTAAATCTTACTAATCTAATTCCATGCTGTAATCTCAGAACTTTTTTTTTTCCTTTTTGGTATACATGCAGCAACACATTTTTATTTCCATCTTGTATATGCTCTTCCAGTCAATTATTTCAAAATTCTTTTCCTTGGATGGATGTTAGAAAAGGTGAGTCTTCCTCAGGAAAATCACTGTATTGATGAAATAAAATTCATATGGCAAGACAAGAAAAATTTAAACATAAATTCTTTTTTCTGTTTGGGCCTCCCCTTTCCCGTTAGTGTGTGTTGTGCATCTGCATTAACCACACCTCCTTAAGAGATAACCTTCCTAAATTTTGCAGGGGGTCACAATGACCCACTACCTGCTTTGTACATGCAGATCTGAATTGTATAAACTGTCAATACATTATTTGACTTACAACCCTTTGTCTCAAAAACTTACATAACTGTGCTTTGACCTCTAATGGGTGGAACAGTCCTCAGAGCTTTCAGAAAGACTGTCTCCCAGGTTATAACCAATTTCCTTGGGTTTTATATTGAGATGTTAATACTTTTACCATCAAAATTTAATAAAAGTTTTGACAACTTTATTAAGCAGCCCCAAGTCAATCATTTGAAAATTTTATTCATTAATCCTTTGCATGTCTTTAACTGTATGCTTGGCACTGTTTTAACCTCTTTGCAAATGTTGTCTCATTTAATTCTCATAACTCTATGTTGTAGGACTTATTATTATCCTCATTTTACATTTAAAGAAACTGAGGAACAGAGAGTTTAAATAACTTGTTAAATGACTTTGTGCCCAAGGTAACAGAGGTGGCAGGTGAAGGAGCCAGATTCAAAACAAGACAGAGCAGCTCTAAAGTCTATGTTTGTCCAGCATAGGAAAAAGATCATAGAAAAATTCTATTTGAAAAGTTCCAAACTTTTCATTTAAAAAATGAATTAAATTCAAGAAAATTTTATTTTCCTATACCACAGGGAGAGGAATGTTATAATTTTTATTTTATTTTATTTATTTATTTTTTTACATCTTTATTGGAGTGTAATTGCTTTACAATGGTGTGTTAGTTTCTGCTTTATAACAAAGTGAATCAGTTATACATATATATATGTTCCCATATCTCTTCCCGCTTGCGTCTCCCTCCCTCCCACCCTCCCTATCCCACCCCTCCAGGGGGTCACAAAGCACCGAGCTGATCTCCCTGTGCTATGCGGCTGCTTCCCACTAGCTATCTACCTTACGTTTGGTAGTGTATATATGTCCATTCCTCTCTCTCACTTTGTCACAGCTTACCCTTCCCCCTCCCCATATCCTCAAGTCCATTCTCTAGAAGGTCTGTGTCTTTATTCCTGTCTTACCCCTAGGTTCTTCATGACACCTTTTTTTTCTTAAATTCCACACATATGTGTTAGCATACGGTATTTGTCTTTCTCTTTCTGACTTACTTCACTCTGTATGACAGACTCTAGGTCCATCCACCTCATTACAAATAGCTCAATTTCATTTTGCAGATTACATGATACTATACATAGAGAATCCTAAAGATGCTACCAGAAAACTACTAGAGCTAATCAATGAATTTGGTAAAGTAGCAGGATACAAAATTAATGCACAGACATCTCTGGCATTCCTATACAATAATGATGAAAAATCTGAAAGTGAAATCAAGAAAACACTCCTATTTACCACTGCAACAAAAATAAAATATCTAGGAATAAACCTACCTAAGGAGACAAAAGACCTGTATGCAGAAAATTATAAGACACTGATGAAAGAAATTAAAGATGATACAAATAGATGGAGAGGTATACCACGTTCTTGGATTGGAAGAATCAACACTGTGAAAATGACTCTACTACCCAAAGCAATCTACAGATTCAATGCAATCCCTATCAAACTACCACTGGTATTTTTCACAGAACTAGAACAAAAAATTTCACAATTTGTATGGAAACACAAAAGACCCCGAATAGCCAAAGCAATCTTGAGAACGAAAAATGGAGCTGGAGGAATCAGGCTCCCTGACTTCAGACTATACTACAAAGCTACAGTAATCAAGACAGTATGGTACTGGCATAATTTTTAAATTGAACCTTATACATAGGAAATCTCATACATGGCAAATATGACATGTATGTACATATATATGTATATGTAAAAAATAGCATAAATGAAGGCATCAAAATTCCACTGGTTATATTATGCTTGATGTTGAGAGTTTCTAACATCTTGGTACAAGTTACTATATAGACTTACACCATAAAAGTACATAAAAAAGATAAAGTCTTCACAGGGTAAGGTCACCTAGGAAGGGCAGAACAACTGCAAGGAGAGGCGACATACTCTCCTTTTGCCAATTTCTGTTTGATACATTTTCCAAGCCAGGCACTCTGTTCATTTTTCCAAATCTATAGGATATGAGCTCTAAAATGCTTTAAAATCAGGCAGCTTGAACTGAAGTTCATATCAATGTCCTAAGCTCAATTCTTTCCCCACTATGGCTCATATGGAAGGGATAATGGGCTACATTGGTTCACTTAGTGGGTGTACTTTTGGATGAGTTTTAGAACATATTCAAACTCCATCCCTGCAGAGAGATCATCATCCAATCTTACATTTGCTGTTCCTTGTTTACTCTGTAGGTCTGCTGGTATATGCCCAACTTGACTAACACATTTACCAAGAAAACTTGAGGGTAAAATGGAAATGATTTAGAAACAGTACAGATTCTGAGAGCTGGAGGTGGATATTGTAAAGACTGTGCAGGACAGGAATAGTAGGATAAGGTCTAACTATTGGGACCATACCTGAAGTTTTTGAAACACACAAACATATTCCAATCACAAAAGAAGCTATGTGCTAGTTTTGATGGCATAGAAAGGATTTTAGTGAGTATCTTAATATCCACATTTTTGATTATCTGACTGTTTCTAGGAGAGAGAAGCAAAGAAAACATTCCAAATGAAGTACCAACCTGTAGTGGAACATCTATAGATTCTCCCATACTCTGCACACACCCACTCTCCAATACCATCCCCCATGCCCACACACAACCACATGTGTGTAATCATATATATATATATAAAACTATATAATACCAAACCCACATATCTTAGTAGCAGATCTATCCAGACTAAAACCTAATAAAGATGAATGGCTGACAATTCATGTAATAACTGAAGGGCTGGGGAAGGAGATGAATGGAATAGAGATTCTGCTATTAAACCCTCAGTTCAATGTGAATTTAGTATGGTTTTGAAAATATGAACAAACCTACCACCACAAAGACCTATTTTGCACATTTTCCTAAACTCTGTGTGTGTGTGTGTGCATGCGCACACTCCTTTAGCTAATAGTAATGTTGTTAATGATGAAGTGAACCAATCCTTTCTAATTGTAAACTTAAAGCACTGAAACTACATATATTACTATAAAGTCTGGGCTATAAGTCTGTGTGGAAACCCCTAATCTTGGTGGTCTGAAAAGGATGTCATGGAAGCACAGGAACACCTTTTGCCTCTCTCACTTAAATGTTACACAGAAAGTAGTACTCCTGTTTCCATAGGCCCATTCTCTAATCTTGACCCAGAGACAATTTTATTGTAAAGGTGAGATGTTGTTTTCAAGATACGTGGAAAGCCAGGTCTCCAAGGATAAAGGAAATATTTTGCTTCCAAACAATTATTTATATTCCTCCTCTCATCCAAGATCCATTTTCAATAGTTTGATCCTATTCCTTGACTCTTCAGAAGCTGTGAAGGGTAAGACTATTTTGGACTTGATCATCTTTGTTGCTTTAAATTTTGCTTGGCAAAGAAATTTTAACACAACACTAGCATGCATTCATTCTTTTATCTAGGATTTCAACACATGAACAGTTGTTGTAGTCACAATTAAATCTTAATTCTCTTTCTTCTTGGCTCATTAGTGCTACAGAACACTTTGTCAGTCTTAACTTCCACATATTAGTTAAAAAGTCACTATGTCTTCTCTATCATGTTCTTACTAAAAGTTGAAAATTCTAAATTATAGCATATATTGAACCATAACACTTCTCTACCATTGTAAGTTGACTTTCACAAAAGCTGTTACAATTTGGAATATCTTACCTGAGCTTAAAGCATTTAAACATTCCACTGAGTATAAAGTATTTCGGTGTGATACTCACAAGAGATGCCTTAAGTCACTGATAATATGATTCTATTAGTGTAACTAATGCTTTCATTAAAAGGCAATAAATCCTGCACTATGACTTTCGTGTGCTTTGTATTTTTTCCAAAATGCTATTACATTTTTTTAATGATCTTCTGAAGACATTAAAAAAATATGTGTTCTTAGTAGAAAACTGAAGGCAATAAATGCTAAAGATGTGTAACTATCTCTTTTAAATGACTTATCTATTGTCACAATTTTAAATTATCCTGTAAAATGAGAATTTTTTGGAGGAGCCTAAATACCCAAGTGCAATGACTAGAGTGTTACTATCTTAAAATTTAAATAGATTAAAGAACTGCTTCTTGAAAAGACCTCATAACTTGCAGTATAGGAAAAGAGATACTTTATATTAGGCAGTGCTTAAACATTTATTGATTACTTATCCATGCTTGGCATTCTCAAATTATTAAGAAAACAAAAATTTCAAAAATTTGGAAATAAAGCAAAAAGATGCATTTGTGCCCTTTCAGTGTTTTACTGGCACTTGCTGTATGGGTCTAGTAGTCTCATTTGAAGATTATTTAATTTAACTCTTTAGGAGTATTCACTTTTCTTTGACTTACTATTTACTAGTGGATAGGATATTTTGCAACTCTTTAAAGGTTGATATTAACTTTTATAAAAATGATAGTAACGCAAATGATCTTTGTACAGTAGCACATCAAATGGATTTTGTCCTATATAGATGCAAATGATTTATGCCCAAAGAAAAGATAATTCCAAAGTTACAGTTTTATTACTGTCAAACATTAACCAGCTTTGAATCTATTTATCAGTCTTATTCCAGTGTTCTTTCTTTCAGTGCCTATAAATAACTTTATCTCTCCTACACTCCTTTGAACCAACATTTCCTTCTAGCTGGCTGCCTCATTAATGACTTAAATAAATCTTTGACACATGCTTATATTTTGAAGAGAGTCATGCTCTTTATCTTTTGAAAGTCATATTTTAACAGGTTTTTGTTCATCTGGCTGGCTCTTCTCTCTTTATATAATATATAAATATATATATAATGGGGCCTAAATTGCATAAAATCTGCCACACATTTCTACAATCTACTTCAAGCCTTATTCCTTCTAATTATTTATTAGAGCTTATTAAGTCTCCTAATTTTATTCCTCATTATTACTTACCTTAGAATTTCTTCAAAAATCTTAATTTCTAAACTTTTTCCTCTTGGGTTTACCCCTGAACATTGGCTCCCACTACCTGTCTGTATTTTAGAATTATAATCCTAAATTGGGCTTATGATTAAATTCGTCAGTCTTTCCTTCTGTATATCTTTATTTTTAGGCGTACTTATGTTTCACCATTCCTAGTTTATATAAGCCTTCCTTCATGTTTTTCTTCTACTTTGTGTGGTTTTCATTCTATTATAGTCCTATTGCAGTTATTTTTTAATGTAAATCTCTAAATCCATTTGGAATTCATTCTAGTTCATGAGAGAAAAATGGGCTTAATAATGTCATTTCCTTGTGTTTCTTCATTTATCCCAACACTGATTATTGACAGTTCATCCTTTCCCCATAGATTTGAGTCACACACTGTGTGACAAGAGGGAAGTCTGACAGTTGACTGCCATGGACTCCACAAGGTGACATTTTTCATAGATCAAGATCATATCCTCAACCTTTTATGTCAGAAACCAATTCACCCAGGGACAATCAGACTCTCAGTGTTGGGTTCACACTAGATTTATGCATAATGCTAGTTTACAATCATTTTGGTTCAATTATGTACGGAGAAGAACATATGCTTTAAGTGGGCAGAATATTATAACGCTTCTTAGAACACATCCTACTTAAAAATCAGGATAGCTATGACATCTATCAGTAATCAGGAAGTTAACTGGTGTAACTGGAGTGACAATAGAGAAACATAGATAGCTGGAGAGATACTTAACTCAGGTCATGGGGAAACCTAAAGAAATAAAAATGCCATATATGTGATAACATACTCTGGTGACCAATTTGATCATATGCACCATATTCAACATCCAGCCTAATCACTGCTGCCTTTTCTATGCTGTTGAACACCTTCAGTACATACAGTCTTTCTTTAGATAAATGAGTATCATAGATTGACATATAACTATTCTTACACATAGCTGTTCCCTCACCACTATGTGTATATTGATTTAATTGGTTGAACTCATCAAAGTCAATTTTTTCCATTAAAGCATCTCACAATCTGCTATGTCCTGCTTACAGTGGGAATTTAAAAAAGTAAATTGTTGCCCCTGAAAGTGAATTCTCAAAGATGACTATGAAAGGGTTTCCCTGGTGGCGCAGTGGTTGAGAGTCCGCCTGCCGATGCAGGGGACACGGGTTCGTGCCCTGGTCCGGGAAGATCCCACATGCCGCAGAGCGGCTGGGCCCGTGAGCCATGGCCGCTGGGCCTGCACGTCCGGAGCCTGTGCTCCGCAACGGGAGGGGCCACAACAGTGAGAGGCCCGCGTACCGCAAAAAAAAAAAAAAGAAAGATGACTGAAAAATTGGATTCAGTAAATCCAAGCCAGGGCCCATATATCTGCATCTTAAATAAGTACTATGCATAATTGTGCTTACACTTGGTACCTCAAAAGTTCTTTGGGCTTCCAACACTTCAGTTCCAAGCCATGGCTATCATTTATTGAATTACCTAATCATCACTATTACTAAGGGAAAAGCATTCCATTTGCTCATAAACCTTGTGAGAACCAGGTTATGAGTTGCTTCATGTTAAGGGTGAGTGGTCTCAGGTTAAGGATGGCAAGGTTTTTAGACCATACTTTTGGACAGGGGCAAATTTTGCAGTCCAGCTGGCAAGTTGGGTTTTGTATTCATGTACATACTATTCACACTGGGCAGGAATCACGAATAGAGAATGGTTATGGTTACATTCTAGGATTAAAGGCAGAAGTTCAAGCCACATGGGAAGTCAGTTTCAGTCACACAACACAAATCAGTTTTGTGGTCAGATTAAATGAGAGAAACAGAATATTCAAGACTTGGAATGGGCAACTGGTTCACTGAGTACTAAAACTGGCAGGTGGCTCCTGATCCTAGAACAAAGACTGCCTATCTTCCTCCCTGGCTTTAAGCAACCATAGCACGTGGTTGGAGAAGACCTAATTAGCTTGCTTTATTCTCTCCAATAAGGTAGGGATCTCTGGGTGAAGAGAATTGTCCTGCAAGTCTACTTTTTCTGGCAGATCCTCAGAGTTAAGCAGATCATTTTTGGCATTATCTCCAAATCTCTAGCTTCTACTCTTATACCCTCAGTAATGTAAATTTTGTACAGGCCAATATTTAGCAGGAGATTCTCATTTTTAGGAAGCGAAGCAGTAATATAATGCCTAGTCAATAACTAATACTATCTCCTGTGAGCTCTTTTTCTATATGACACAAATATAATTCTCTAAAGTTAGCCTCTTCTCTGAACATGTGAGACTTATTTCCATTATATGGAAATCATTACTACCTTTACCTTAAACCATAAAACAAAACTATTCTTTTGGAGTACAATCATTTATAAGAGTGTACTCTTGGCCAGCAGACTAAGAGCTACCAAAAGAGCCTGGACTGGATTGGTTCTTAGTTTTCTTTGAGTTCAATATTCTAAGATTTTGGGATTTAGGACTGCATTATTTTCTTTATATTCTCATATCTTGTTAGTAAGCTGTATTTTTCATATTTATACACACCTTACCAAAGTAGGACAAAATAAGATGTTTTGGTCACTCTACTTTCTTTTTCTACATCTATTATTGACAGGAGAATGCAATAGGGGGAACAACATGGCTTTGTTCTCAGCTGAGCTATTTTCTTTTTGATTATTTTGGTCCTGGAGACTGAAAACAAATCTTCTTTAGTTGCTACTAATTGTTTTGCTTTCCTTCTATTTGCTTCATTACATTCTTGAATTGATTTCTTTTGTCTTTGGGTACATTCTGCTCTGATCTTTTATTTCTCAGAAATAGTTAAGTGGGTGACAACTGTAAAAGGAAGAAGATAATTTATACCTATTTCCTATGTTTCAGAGTTTACCACCAACTGCTCTCCCACTGCATCAAACAGTCAAATTATTCACTTTGACTTCTTGGTTAGTACTGACAGTCAGTATTCAGGAAAATGGTGGTCTTGCTGAAGGTCTGTTTTTTGGGCTGAATAGTAAATCGTGACTTACTTTTCATTGCTCACTTTGTCCTCTTAATGATGACAATATGAGGGTGAATATGTTTTATTTGTTGAAGCTGAAATTCAAATTCTAATAAAGACAATATCTGTTCTGACTCTAAGTCAAACCTGTCACCCATTCTAGCCCAATATTTTGTCTTTAACAAGAAAGTGTACTGAAATGAAGGTCTAAATTTCCATTATGATCTGACCAGAAATGGTCAGGAATTAACTCAAACATCAAACTTTAAGCAGATTTTTTGATAAACACAAAATATTAATTCAGTGTATCAATTCAGCAACTAGTGATCTATATACTATGAAGCTCAGTATTATTTAGCAGTTAAGGTTATGGACACTGGTGCCAAATCACGAGTCTAAATCACCTGCTCTGCTGTTTGCTAGCTTTGGACTTTGAGTAGCTTATTAAATTGCCTCAGTTTTTTACTATGTAAAAAATCCCATCTCACAGGATTAAATTATACAATGCATATAAAGTATTTAGGATAGTTTCTAACACATGCTAATTATAAGATGAAAGCTAGTTATGAAGTTATGTACCAAAGAATATGCTAGGTATGTGAGGGTTCAAAAGTTCCTTCAAATATGATGTCTACCCTCAAGTATTAAGAGTTTAAAAAAAAATGATGAGCTTACTTGAACCATTATATCTAGCATCAACATGGTTGGCCGTCTTAGAGTTTTGCCTGAACCCCACCTTTTTCAGAATGTTCCTCTACTTCTTCCTGCTCCCTCTCCAAGGAATTGTAATTTATATGGATTTTGTTAAAATTTACATGGGAGGCAAGACAACTTAAACTTCCCAATTAGCCATTTGTCCTCTCTCCAAGATTCTCCCCTTAATCACACACTAAGGCTTTAACCTCTATTCCCTTCTCTCATAGTCATTCAAACTCCCTCCTTCCCATAGTCTAAACTGGAGCGATTTTTCTCAGCTTGCAGACCTGCTCAGCAAATCAAAATCTCTGCAATTAGTAAGCTACTTTCCCTTATTCCCCAAGTTTGACACATAGTGTCCCCAGTTTATCAAAGCACACATATACAACAAGAAATAAAGTGTTATGAGACTTCAGAAGGGAAATAATTTATTTCAGCTAAAGCTGATGGGGGTTGTGGTTCATGGAGTAAACTACATTTGTGCAGTAAAGGACTAACTCAGTAGACTTGGGTTGTTAGAACCCTGCACGTTCCAAAGACTGGACCAGCCTCTGGGAGATAACCTCCAAGTCCTTGGGATATCCTGCCTGATAAGAGTTGTTGTTTACCTGGGACTTTGAGTTATGCCACATTGTTAACCAGTTTCATGCAAACATTGTGATTTATGGTGAAGGGCTTGAGCCATGCAGTGTCAGTTTGACCTCAGGAGAGGCTGGAGACTGAGTAAGTAGATCAGCCATGTGGGCACTCCATGCCTATGTGACTGGTCCCACTGGACACCAAGACTTGGTAAACTTCTCTGGTTGGCAATGTTGTGTATATGTTGTCATGCATCATTGCTGAGAGAATACAGTGCTATCTATATGAATCCACTGGGAGAGAACAAGTAGAAACAAATAACTGGTCTCTCCTGGACCCTATACTATGTGCTATTTTCTTGTGCTGATTTTATTTTATTTTATTATTAATTTATTTATTAATTTATTTATTCTTGGCTGCGTTGGGTCTTCATTGATGCACACAGGCTTTCTCTAGTTGTGGCGAGCGGGGGCTACTCTTCATTGCAGTGCATGGGCTTCTCATTGCTGTGGCTTCTCTTGTTGCGGAGCACAGGCTCTAGGCACACGGCCTTCAGTAGTTGTGGCACACGGGCTCAGTAGTTGTGGCTCGCAGGCTCTAGAGCGCAGGCTCAGTAGTTGTGCCGCACGGTCTTAGTTGCTCCAAGGCATGTGGGATCTTCCCGGACCAGGGCTTGAACTCGTGTCCCCTGCATTGACAGGCGGATTCTTAACTACTGTGTCACCAGGGAAGTCCCTCTTGTGCTGATTTTAATCTGTACCCTTTCATTCAAATAAACTATAGCCATGAATAAAACAGTTTTTCTGAGTTCTGTGAGTTTGTATAGTGAATCTCAAACTGAGGGTGGTTTGGGGGAACACTAGTGACAACATTTTTATTTGGATTTTCAGTTGGACTGAATGAATACATTTTCAGAAATGTAGAAATGTGAGGGCAGAGGATGGAAACAGAAAGTAACAGGAACAGAGGTTACCTGAGATGGAGGAAACTAGAAGAATCTAGGAACATAGAGAACACTGTACCATGTAAAAGCATCAATGAACAATTCTGCCAAATATTGCATTAAATCTGTTTTTTTAAAGCCCATTACCTCAAGAAGAATAGACAGTAGGGAGAGGTAAGATTTCATGAAATGTCTTTCTCTGTAGGACTTACATGTGGAATCTAAAAAGTAAACTAAGCTCATAGATAACGTGAAATTTACAGGTTAGTTCTGGCTAATAAAATAAGATAAATAGATTACACACAGCAATTCTAAACTGCATTAAGCTAGAATTTCCTATCATAAATAGGACCTCACTGGACATTTCTTAAAAAGTACTATAGGAAAAAAAAATTATTTCACCATAGTCTTTAAAATTGTTCTCCATTAAAGTGAGTGATTCTATGTTTTGGGAAGTATATAATTCCCTTTTTTTAGGGATATGTTTCATGATTTTATAAAACAGAATTCAAAGTTGATCATGAATCAGAAACTTAAACACCTACAGGAATAGAGAGGGGCTGATTGCCTTACAGTCAGCAGGAAAAACAAGCAAAGTGAAATAAATTTACACAATTAAAGGAAGCTGTATAGCAGAGTGATTAAGAGGATGAATTCTGCAGTCAGATTTGCTCAGTTTAATCCTGGCATGTACTTGGGCAAGTTTTTAATACAATCTGTTCTATGTGTTAGTTTCCCAATCTGTCAGTTGTGGTTATTATATTAATTTCACAAAACTGTAAAAATTAAATTCTATATAAAGTACTCAGATTTGTGCTTGACTCATAGTATACACCCACCATGTAATAGTTTGTTTTATTTTTTCAGATTTTGTTATGTTGTATTTTCATTTTCATATTTCTCAAGATATTTTTTGATTTTTATATTGGTTTCTTTGTTGACCCATTGGTTGTTCAGGAGTATGTTGTTTAATATCCATGTATTTGTCATTTTTCCAGTTTTCTTCTTGTAATTGATTTCTGGTTTCATATCATTGTGGTCAGAAAAGATGCTTGATATTTCAATCTTCTTAAATTTATTGATACTTGTTTTTTAACTAGTATATGATCTTTCTTGGAGGATATTCCATGTACACTTGAAAAGAATGTGTATTCTGATGCTTTTGGATGGAATGCTCTATGTATATCTATTAAGTCCATCTGGTTTAAGGCTGGTGTTTCCATATTGACTTTCTGTCTAGATGATTTGTCTATTGATATAAGTGGGTGTTAACATCCCCGACTATTATTGTGTTGTTGTCAACTTCTCCCTTTATTTTTGCTGATATCTGCTTTATATACTTAGGTAAGTCTATGTTGGGTGTATAAATATATTTCCAAATGTTATATCTTCTTGTTGAATTGATTCCATTATCATTATGTAATGTCCTTCTTTGTCTCTTGTTACAGTCTTTGTTTTAAAATCTATTTGTCTGATGAAAGCATTTGTACCTCAGCTTACTTTTCTTTTTCATTTGCAATGAATATCTTTTTCCCTCTCCTCACTTTCAGTCTGTGTGTGTTTTAAGATCTGAAGTGAAGTGAGACCCTTATAGGCTGCATGTAGATGGGTCTTGTTTTTGTACCCATTCAGCCACTCTATGTTTTTAAATTGTTGATAGGTTTGTACTTATTGCTATTTTGTTCATTGTTTTCTGGCTATTTTGCAATTTCTCTGTGTTCCTTTCTTCTCTTGTAGTTTCATGAATTTCTGTAGTTTTATTCTTGGATAAGTTTTATTCTTTTCTCTTTATCTTTTGTGTATCTATTATAGGTTTTTGCTTTGTGGTTCCCATGAGGCTTGCATATAACAGTCTATCTTAAGTTGATGATAGCAAGTTATGTTTGAATGCATTTTAAAACTTAGCATTTTTGCCCTCTCCCTCAACACTCACATATTTTATGTTTTTCTTGTCAAATTTTACATCTTTTTATTTTTGATATACTTTAACTAATTCTTGTAGTTACAGTTATTTTAACTACTTTTGTCATTTAACCTTTATACTAGCTTTACAAGTAATTAATCCACTACCTTTACTGTACATTTACTTTCACCAGTGAGATTTTTACTTTTATAATGTTTTCTTGTTACCAATTAGTGCATTTTCTTTTCAGGTTAAAGAAGTCTCTTTAACATTTCTTGTAAGGCTGGGTTAGTGGTGATGAACTGCCTTATTTTTTTTGCTTGTCTGGAAAGCTCTTTATTTTCCTCCAATTCCTAATTATAACCTTACCAGGTAGAGTATTCTTTTTCAAAATATTTTTCCTTTCAGCACTTAAAATATATCATACCACTCCCTTATGGGCTACAAAGTTTTTGCTGAGGAATATTCTGATAGTTTTATGG
Organism: Pseudorca crassidens; assembly: GCF_039906515.1. Taxonomy (NCBI): domain Eukaryota; kingdom Metazoa; phylum Chordata; class Mammalia; order Artiodactyla; family Delphinidae; genus Pseudorca; species Pseudorca crassidens. The sequence goes on along the minus strand of NC_090311.1, from coordinate 42,857,918 downwards.
GGCTTCCCTTGTATGTAACAAATTGTTTTTCTCTTGCTGCTTTTAAGATCCTCTCTTTATTTTCAACTTCTGTCATTTTAATTATAATGTGTTTTGGTGTGAGTCTCTTTGGGTGCATCTTGTTTGGAACTCCCTGTGCTTCCTGGATCTGGATATCTGTTTCCTTCTACAGGTCAGGAAAGTTTTCTGCCATTTATTTCTTCAAATAAGTTTCTGCCCCTTTCTCTCTCTTCTCCTTTGGGACCCTTATATATGAATGTTATCCTGCTTGATATTGTCCCATAGGTCCCTTAAGCAATCTTCACTTTTTTAAATTCTTTTTTCTTTTTGCTGCTCTTTTTGGATGAATTTCACTGTCTTGTCTTCCAAATCACATATTCTTTCTGTTCTCCATCTGGTCTGCTGTTGAACCCCTCCAGTGTATTTTTTAATTCAGTTATTGTATTCTTCAGCTCTTTGACTTCTGCTATACATTCTTCTATTTTCTATCTCTTTGTTGAAGTTCTCTCTGTGATCATCCATTTTTCTCCCAAGTTCGAGTCTCTTTATGTCCATAAATTTTAAACCTCTATCAGGTTAATTACTTATCTCCATTTCATTTAGCTTTCTTTTTTTCTGGGTTTTTATGTTGTTCTTTTGTTTGGGACATATTCCTCAGTTTCCTCATTTTGTTTGACTCTCTGTGTTTGTTTCTATGTATTGGGCAAGATAGCTATCTTCCCCACTCTTAAAGGATTGGCCTTGTATAGGCAATAAACCTTATTGTTTAATCTTGTCCTGGCTTGGTTGTCTCTTGAACTGTCTCTCCAGTTGTTTCAGACCTGTGGGACCCAGAAGTGCAATCCCCCCAGCCACCAACGTCTGGCATTCAAGAAGCATCTCCTGTATGGACTGCTCATGCCTGCCAGCTCTCATGGGGCTACAGGTGTGGCACAGGGGGTGGGTCACTTGCCTACCACCTCTGGCTGGGCCACAGGCAGAATACTGAAAAGAGCCAAGAATTTTAATGTTTTAAGAAAATTTTCAAAATGTTAAAACATTTTTTAACCAAATACAATATACTGGTGGTCAAATGGACCACAGACTGATAATTAGAAACCACCCCTTTATAGATAAGAAGAGTTCTTCTAATGTAGTAACACTATGACTATTTAAACATCTAAAAGTTAATTTGTAGAGTAGATGCAGGGAGAAGATGTTTAACTATATCCATTTTTATTTTATTGTCTTAATAGAAATAAGGAAATAAACAGGAATTATTAGTAAAATCCATCATCTGAAAAGCCAAAAAGTGTTCCTCCTTGTGAACCAATTCTAAAGGCATTCTAGTTTATCAAAATTACCTGGAAGAACAGTAGTAATGACAGTTCTGTAAGCCCTTTCCTCTGTCCCTCCTTGGGGACACCACTCATATTAATTACTACTTTAAATAAATTTTTAAATAAATTAACACTCTTCCACCCCACCTTCAGCATAACACAAAACTAGAATACAGGAAACTAAGGAACTATCAAGCTACATTTTTATATTAACACACATTTTTACAATTAGTTTGAAAAATTTTAACTATGGCAGCAAGGGGTTCTGTGTTGACTATCAGTGAAATCTGCAGGTTTGTCAACTTGGAACATCTCAGAAGTCCAGCAAAAAGAAAGACAGACAGATTGAAAGAAAGAAAGACACTGCCATCCAACAACTACAAGAAAAAAAAAGAAACCTTTGAACAACCAAAACTAAACTTATTAATCTTATTGTATTACTGCAGTAGGATAAAATTACCTTGATAGAGTCTTAGTTGTGTCCCAGAAAGGGAACGTCAGGGAAGGACATTTATAAAATTTCAGAGCCTGAGCTTAGTGATTTTAAGGAAGGTGTTTCAAGAAAGAGAATTTGTTAAGATGGTGTAATTATAGCATAATAGCTTTGGATTAGTTGGCACAGTGAGCAAATATCTTGAAGTAATTCTTGACAAGCAACCAATTAGTCCTGATAAGTAAGCTATTTTAGTTGGTTCACAGTCTTATCTTTCAGGAGCAAGTATTTTCTGGTCAAGTAACTAAGGTGGTTTTGCTTATTCTCAATATTATTTAACATATAGATAGGAAAGTATGCCCAGTCCGAGTACTGTCCAACATAGAGACAGGAAATTATGTTGACTTCGGTTTTCAAGTTGCATATGGGTAAACTTTTACTTTAAGGTCAGGTTTTTCATCCTATAAATTCTCTTCATGTTAAGCATTTTTTTATGAGGAATAAACTATTATATACATTATATACATTTACTGAATCCTAGGATTATTTTTATTATTGCATTGTTTAACGATTTTTATGGTAAATTGTTTATTGAAATATCAGTCTATTAAAATATCCACTCAGTGAGAGCTAATAAACCTGGATGTAAAGAAGGTGTATATTATGTTACAAATATTTGGCCACAAGCACGCACTCAGCATTTTTTGGTAAAAAGAAATCATAAAATATGATGAACTACTATATGCAAGTGAAAGGAAGGAATAAGAATCACTTGTCCAACTTGATATTCCAGATGTCATTTCCACGTTTTATTTTCAGTCTGGCCAAGGAAGTTGGAACTGATCTAAGTAAATAAATATCCATTCTCCAAACTTTTCTTTTTTGCAAGTAGTTAGCCTAGTGTTATGTGATTTCGACCAAGCTATTCATACTTTTGTTGTAATGCTCACAACAAAACATTCTAAAATACACATCGCTTTATAAAAAAGCTTTTACCTGTTGCTTGGTAAACACGTGATGTTTACATACAGAATAGTAATTGATGGTCTTATTGTGCCCACAAGACTGTTATTCATGTCAGAGTTTTCTGCTGACTTTATAAATAACAAGAACATCTTTTGAGTGCTTTAAAATCCTGAAGCCAAATTTAGAGCACTGGAATATTTACTTTACATACATGTACTTGTTTCCCCAAATGTGAAAATTAAAATTCTGTATAGATATATAAAAGTTGTCATTTAAATATTTGTATTAAAAGGAAGGAAAAGAGTTTCTAATGTGGATTTTAGATCTCACATTTCTGTGACCTGAAATGAGGAACTATGAAGAAAATTATCTTTTAAATAGTTTACAATGTCATTGTGGTTTCAAATGATGAAAAGTTAATTCCAAAATGAAAATCATTTACTCCCATCACTGGGAAGAATGAGGATGTCACTAGACCTCAGGGATCAGTGAAAACATGGGCTTGATTCTGCCAGGACTCTCATTCCACTCTCAGCTTTGCACTTATCTTTGTATCAGTTTCACTTTGTTGCACTACTGAGCACTTTCATCTACATGGTAGGAAAAATAGTCATCAAGAGCTCTTGAGCTTCATAACTTTTGGCTTCCATTACTGTTAAGTTTCTTTCTCTATTTCCAGTAAGGGAAAAAATGACTCAGATGGTTTGGCTTTGGTCAGGAACTCTCCACAGGACCAATTATCTGTGGCCAGTAATAGGAACACATAATACATTTGCAGTTCCCAATATAGCAATACAGATGTGAGTGGGTGGAGGGTGATTTTTGGATAAAAGACAAAGATACTAAGTCAACTATACCAAAGATATTGATTGTTTTCATCTCATCTGAATAAAAATAAGCATTCTTCTCTGAAGACATATCAGTTACACAGTATTGCTTAAGATAACAGAAAAATTGACTCAAACTGGGTTAAACAATATATATAGAGATAGACAAAGAAAACATATGCGAAAAACCCAGAGGTATAGTCCAACAATTCAATGTTTCTAAGAGCTCAGTTACTTTATGCCCCTCTCCTCTGCCTCTGCAATGCAGCTTGAGTCAAAGGAGGGCTGTGCTTGTGATTGCAAGATGATTGTTATAAGCTCTTCGACACAGATATCTTTGTACCAGTATTCCCACCAAAAGTCCTCTTATTCACTTTTATTATAACAGCTTAGACTCATTTCTACCCTGGAAATGTCACACTTGGCCAGGATACTGGAACGCTCTAACTGGTATGTCCTCTGCTTTTGGAATTTGGAATGGAGTCAAATGGATAACTAACATAATTTGGGGGCTACTGGATATCAAGAAGTAGAGGAGTGCTTACTGGGAATGTAACCTAGGCTATCTGTCACACATCCATCCCTTTACTCTTATCTTTTAATTATTCTATTGCTATTTTATTTTATTTGACTGGAAGATAAAACTTAACTGAAGCCATCATCGTTAAGGCTTAAATATGTAACTCACTCCTTCTTCCTTATAGGAAACCAAACAGTTATGAAATGCTGGTTGTTGATCAAATGCTTGATATTTCAATGAAAACTCTTAAGGTTAAATTAAAACTCACAGTTTATATTTGAGACTAAATTATTCCTATTCTATCTTCCCCACTCTAAATCTTTGGGAAGACATATTTGGGTATGCCTGAGACAGAATGAGAGAAATAGGACCAGGTCCGTAGAGAGCATCCAACTCAGTTCACCTGTCTCAGTAGAGGGATGAGGAGAGACAGCCTACCTTAGGTGGCAGCAGGAAGTATAAGAGGAGTCAGAAAGAAAGAGAAAGCACTCTGAAGGAGTGCTGATTTACAGCATGGTGACCTGTCCATTTATGCTGATCAAGAACCAACAAAAAAGATGGTCCCTTCTCTCTTGTGGAAAACGTCAAAAAGGAATGAGGAGAGAAGCAAAATCTCTCCCCTCATTACTTCCCTGCATGAGGAGAAAGGGCAGAAAATTCCTGTGCTTAAAACTTCTGTGAGGAAAGAGACAATATTTCTACACTGTAATTATATCCACACTTCTTTAAGTAACAAATCTCATGTTAGGTAGGAGACCACAATTATGTAAGTATGTATGTATGTGTATATATCTATATATACCTCTCTATATATAGTTGGCCCTCAATATCTGTAGGTTATGCATCTGTGGATATGGAGAGCCAACTGCACTCTGCCACTTTATATTAGGGACTTGAGCATCTGTGGATTTTGGTACCCAAGGGGGTCCTGAAACCAATCCCCCATGGATACAAAGGGATGACTGTACATATTTCTCTTTTATCTACCGTAAATGGTGCATGTCTGTATTTACTTTGAACTTATATTCATTCAACGACTGACTTAGAACATGGGAAGTGGGAGAGAGAAAGAAAAGATCAATGATTGAGCTGGCTGAAATGGGACCTCTGCCGGAGTTAGAGTAGGAAGAAGGGAAATAGGCAGAAAAAAATTTGTCAACCAGTTTATTTACTGTATTGATTATGTGATGATGAACACCGTGTACATTTTCATTACGGACAGTTATTCCTAAGGCTTGGGAGTTTATCGATCTATTTGAGAGTGAAAACTTTAACAGACTTTAAATTACTAAGTTACTTTGTCTTTTTTTTTTTTTTTTTTGGTCTTTCTCAGAAGTAATTCATCAATAAGGCCGATTTATATGTACAATGGGATTATGGTGCTTGGTAAAGAAATAAACAGAGAATAAAACCTTGGCCTAAGCCCTGAAAATGCAACACATCTCCTTTTCACTCCTTCTGTCATTATTTAGTATTGGTTGATTGACTGACTGATTAAAAGGCATCAAACATCATCAGAGGCAAGGAATCTAGTCTCTCAGGCCAGTACGTAGTCATTGTATAAGTAAGTACTGATCCCTGGAGATTTTATAAAAGCAGGTTTTTTTTCACTCTCTCCCCTAATGAAATTTCCTGATCTTGTTATATACTACATTATTTCATCTTAAAAATCTCTAGTGGAAATGAGGACTCTCTGTCATAAGTCACTGGATGCGCAGGACAACAGGGCACACAGGACTACACAGTGGCCTTCCTAGGTTTTGTCACTTGCCTAGATTAATGTTAGAGCCAAAATATTAAAAGAAAAGACTCATAGGACAGTTGGTTCTTTAAATGTAGATGTTTGGTTCTTTATGTAGAAAGGCTGGTCAAGCATGGAGGGCTAGGCAAATAGGCGGTTTGAACTGCAGTATGTCAAGATTAAAAGGGAACAGAAGGTCTTTGGCAGGTGTCAAATAATTACAGTCAAGACCATTTCCCACACAGCATTGATAGACCTTTGTTTTGCCCCTTCACCTCTCCATATTGCTTTCTGGATTCCAAGTGAAACTCCTCTGACTAAGGACAATATTTTTCTTCCTCTCACTATTTAGTTAGGAATTACTTCACTGGCTTGTCCAATCTGTCTCTAACTTTGTTTTTAGAGGTCACCCTTGCCAGATCTGTCATGGAAGCTTGAGGCTTTATAGATGATTTTTTTCCTCAAGAAATTGACTAGTACACATGACTGGACTTAGTTTTCAAGTATTTCAATGTAAAGTCTACCACATTTAAAGCTAGCTGATATCAAAACAATTTAAGGAGAAAATCACAATTTACTTTTTAGGGAAAGGAATATCAGCAATCACTGTGTTAATCTTTTCTTCTATAAGTGAAAAGACAAATGTTATTTTGGTATTTGACTTCTAACAAGATTCCACATCCTGTCACCTCAGTTAAACAAATTAAAAGACCCCCTTCCTAAGTTTTCTATTAATTTATTTTGTTTCACAGATAGCTATGTTAGTCAATTACTCTATTGTAATGATTCTAATTACCATGTGTATTCTGAGAATAGAACTCTTATTACTTGATCATCACAGTAAATTTAGATACTTTTCTATTAAGAAGAGTGTCAATTCAGATGCATGCAGTTACGTTTGGAGTGTTATTAAATATTGATGGTCATATAGCAGTCTAATTTTAAAATAGAATGGGAAATTAACTCAGGCATAAAAGTTAATATCTGCTATCTTCCCTCTGATCACTACTCAAGTTCATTAATGGATGATGGCATTGAATAGATATATGGCTACATAACAGCAATGTGTTCTTTTATCTCCAGTTGGCTGTGTTAGAATGGGTATATTAAACCAAAGTATCTTCACATTTTGGGTTCATTTGTAAAATTTGTTATCTAACTAATTAGGCAGTTTAGAAGCCCATTACATTGATGCTCCCAATGAATCATATCTCTTAGCACTCATGACCTATTTATCTCCTCCCCTTGAAGCCAGGCTGGGCCTGTAACTTGTTTGAACTCTTAGAATGTGGGGAAAGCAACTGTCCAGGTTCTGCCTAAGACAAAAGAAGGCCTGGGAGCATCCATTTTTGCACTTGGATACCCTATGGAGATACAATGTGAAGAGAGGCTCCATGAGGAAGGGCGGTTCTGAGGCTACAATGAAGAGAGAAAGAAGCTCAGCCATCTAAGAGACCCAGTAGAGCTCAGCCCCTAATAGACCTATCAGCTGAATGCAACCTCATGAAAATCCACTGGCAAGGAGATCTGAAGAAATAAAGTAAAAATAAAATGGCAGTCATTTGAGAGTCATAGTTTTTTTTTGGGGGGGGTTATTATTTAGTAATAAATAATTAGAACATGTAGAAATGGCAAAAACTAAATATCTCCCCACTCCCTACCCCTACCCCTATCCTCATCCATGTGGTATACAGTATATGGATTTAGACCTTTGAGGTTTGATGCAGGCAACTGGAGTCTGGTGTTCATCCACTTCGAGGATAAAATAATGAGATATATTAATTGGACAAAACAGGATCAGGAGTCTCACTGAATAAATTAGGGATATTACGTATGGAATGTGTTTCTCAAATAAGATCCCCTCTAACAGTCCCCCTCCACATTTCATGAAGTAGTTACTATGTTGGCTTGAGAAAGTAAGAAATTATGGGCAGACAGGATGTTATAAATTTTTAGTTCTTAAAATCCTTGTGAGAGTCAGTTTCTTTCTCTCTCTCTCTCTCTTCCCCTCTTCACCCCCCACCTGGCCCCTCATTTCTTTCTCTCTCTCTCTCAGTTAATCTTGAATGGGATATTCCTTATAATTTCCTAAAATTCTGCCTGCCAGTTGTCTTAGTTTTAATTACTTCACTACAGGTCCATACAGAGACACTAATTGTGTGTGTGTGTGTAAAACTGGACACAATGATTTGCATATGCCAAAATGGCTTTACAATATGCTCTTTGGCTGTGTACTGAATACAACATGTTGGATGTATTTTTGTCTAAAAAAACTCAGTCTAATTTCACTATTTTGATAAAAATGAGTGGGTTTTGCTGAGAATATTGAGGGCTCTCACTAGATTAACTTTTTAAAACACTTGTACATATATCAAAAACACTGGTTCTTATTATATTGACTGTAAAGCTAACTTTTTATGACTAATGAATATGATTAATGTGATGCATATGACGAAAGCTCACTATATTAAATATCACACAGGAAATACTTAAGTATCAAATTAGAAATAAAATATAACTGTGTTTTAAAAATTTTAGTATATATGAAAATCACCTGTTTAGTATATGAAAATAATTCTTGAAAATGCATAGCACTAGGTCATACCTCTAATTTCTAATGAATAACATGTACCATCATAGAATTTCATTGAAACAATGTTCAAAGCTACTTAGTAAGTGAATTAGTAAGAATAATTAAAATATGATATGAATAAATTATATTTTCTTTTTGCTTAGAATTCTTGTAGTACTAGCTCAGTAAGAAGTCTGGTTTCTATAATATGTTGTTAGACCTCTACTCATGGGTGTATCTGCAACCTCTACATTTTTGGCTTCAGTGTTCTGTTTTCACTGCATCCTGAAAGTTGACTTGAGTTGATTATCATTTCAATTTCTGTTTTCCTGGTTTAATATGAATAATTGTTATATTTACATAATACATTTTCCTTGTTGTGGTTTTTGGCTTATTCCTACTGCGTGTAAAGATGCATATTTTCAGCAACAGAGTTTTTAAACTATACATTTTACTAACTAGATTTTTATCATACTATCAATATTAAAGTTGGTATAAATAAAAATATTTTTTAAATTCTTGAACAGTGAAACATCACTAGTGATATAATATCTATGAATTTGTAGTGTCTCTAGAAGTTGTAATGTAATATCAAAGGAACAGTATTCAAATTATTTGGGTATTTTTTTAATTTATGGGGGTGTCATTTAGTAATATAAGATCATGTGTTAAGTTTATATCTCTTATTAAATATTTATTAAATAATTCATTTACATTGGTACAAAAATGTTATATTTTTATTTATACTGTTATGAAATTATTTTATCATGGGATATGGAGGATGTTTAAAGACACAATGTCCTGAAAGGAAATAGCACTTTCAGTTTAGGCAGTTGTAGTAGAGTTCACTAAAGGCCTATTTAGGAAAACCACAGGATATAGTACTGGCGTAGTACTAGCAACAGTGGAAGCACTTACAATGACTTGGAACATGGGCTAATATGGTTATCAGAATCCAGAGAGGACAACTGTACGGAAATGACTTCCTTCCAGGAGCAGAGGCTTGATAGAGGGATAGAAAATCAGTAGGGAGAAAGCTGGGAGAATAAATACTTTAACCTCATTCTGACTGGTGTCCATCTCCTAAAAGTGCTTCTTGTTATGCTAACCCAGGCCTGAAGGCAAGGGGGCCCACTATGTAATCCATAATGGTCATCTTTCCAGGGTACAGAGGATTATGAAGAAGGGTAGAGAGTGAATCTGGAAAAACAAGTGAAATTATCCAGAACAAATGGGTAACTTAAAAATTTTTGGAGAACCACTGTCTTAATAAATTGGATATTTATATAGTAATTAAAATCACGCCATCAGTGTATTCATAGACTGTATTGGATGTGCATTGCAGGGTTAATTTCATTGTAAAATTTAAATACTCATCTCTCTAAAAGCTGGGTATTGGTCCCACAGCATCTTGGGATGCTAATTAAAGAACTCTACTAAAGTCTTATCAGTATTTTAAAGAACTCTACTAAAGTCTTATCAGTATTTTAAAGAACTTTCTTTCATTTTTCAAGGTCACTTAACATTGATTTTATATCCTGAAAAAATTAACAATTCTATATACTTCAGATTTAAATGGGAAGTTACCAGGGGATATCATTATTACATTTTTTGAATCACTGATGAAAGAATGACATTTTAAAAATCACATCTGTGTAAACTTTCAGTAGGTATTCATCCATGATATTAGTGAAGCATGGATGTAATATAACTGAAAAATCACAAAGTAATGAGTGTGCTTGCATACTCTACTCATGTATTTTACAAGAACAAAAAGGAAAATGGTAAAATTTCCTAGTTATGATAGTTTATAGGTTACATTTTGTGATATTTATTTGATCAATGTAAATGGTCCTAATCATAGTGAAGCTGGACTTGGTATGCAATAACTAATTTGATAAATAGTTTTAGAAGAGGAAGGTAATGGAAAAAAAGAAACTTCAAATTTTGGGTAGGTGGATTGAAAAATGTGTACAATTATTGGGAGTCTCAGTGTTAGCCAGTGGAGACAGATAAAATTATCTTAGATCACAAATGGTTTATAGATCATCATATAGTCAAGTTAATACTGGGCTAGGAATCAAAAAAGAAACACAAAATTGATTTCTCCGTATAGCCAAGTGATCTGGTTAGATAATACAGACATGTTGTCCTTTATTTTTCTCTCCATAAATTGATGGATTTTGTGATCATGTGCCTTCCGTTTTAAATTATTTCACTTAAAAGTTAAAAATATTAACATTATTATGCCAAATTAACTTCAAGTTTCTCTTGAAACTTGGAAAGTTATAAACTAAACACACACATTTTTAAAAAAATTCCCAAATAGTTTGAGTCCTCCTCGATTATGGAAGAAGTCATAAATTTAAACAGATTTTAACTAATCTTGAGTCTAGCTTACTGGACTGGGGAGCTATACCTTCTTTCCTTTCAGTCCTGTTTTTCATTCCTTGGATTCTTCATAGTCTGTCTCTTTACTTTTTTTTTTTTTTAAAGAATATTACCTATTTATTATTTCTTCCAACTCAACATGGCGATTGTATATTTTCTCCTTATAACCCATGGTTCTCTCTGACCAGAAACATCAGCATCACCTGGGAATTTGTTAGAAATGCAAATTCTCAACCCAGAACAATTGAATCAGAAAACCTGGAAGCAGGGCTCATATTGGTTTTTACTTTCCTGGCAATGACCTTTTCCCTCTTGTCCACTTAACAATTTCTGACCTATTTTTTAATGATTTGGTTCAGATACTATCCATTTATAACATAACTGTAGTTTCTGCCTCTGGAGGAAAGGTTTCTCGTAGTGATCTTTTTATCCCCAGTGTCAAGCACCGTTCCCCAAGCACAGAATAATTAATTAGTAATCAACAGGGCTGGGACTTCACTGGTGGTGCAGTGGTTAAGAATCTGCTTGCCAATGCAGGGGACACGGGTTCGATTCCTGGTCTGGGAAGATCCCACATGCCGCGGAGCAACTAAGCCTGTGGGCCAAAACTACTGAGCCCGCGTGCTGTGACTACTGAAGCCCATGTGCCTAGATCCCATGCTCCACAAGAGAAGCCACCACAATGAGAAGCCCACATACCACAACGAAGAGTAGCCCCCGCTCGCAGCAACTAGAGAAAGCCCACGCACAGCAACGAAGACACAACACAGCCAAAAACATAAATAAATAAAACAATCAATAGGGCTAACTTTATTACCCCTTTGAATTACCTGAAAAGATACGACAGTATGAAAGAATGTAATACATTTGGGTAACTGCATAAAGAGTATAATGTTTTACACCCCAAGAACTCATGGTCATCTGGTAAGGTAAACAGGAGGTAGACCACAAAAAGTTGATAAGACATGTTAAAGAGTTTGGACTTAGCCTGAAAGCTCTATGTAAAATTTTAGGCAGGGCAGAATGTCAAATAGTTAATGTTATGGAAGGACCACATCACAGTGGTACTGCTGTTGGTAATAACTAGCTTCACTTCGTATATGTAAATACAGGGAAAAGGAATATCTGAGACAAAGAGCTGTTTAGATTCTTCCATCTTCCTCTCAATCCATGGGGAAGGGTGCTAAGCAGTGGGGGCTATCCTATGGTTTATGTTCTAATACTTAAATTTAGGAGAGGGAACTTTACCAAATAAAGACAAATGGTGAGACAGAAAAATATTTTTGAGAAAATTGAGGGTCAGTCTGAGAAAACCAAGATGAGTTGATAAGTCTAAAGAATTGGAGAAGACAAAAATATCATGACCAACTCCAAAAACAATAGAAAACACAGATCTGGAGTAAGGAAAAATGTTGAACATGAGAGTAGGTTGTGTGCAAATTGAAGAGATTCTATATGAAATTATCTTTATTGTAGTCACCTCAGCCACAACGTATGTCAATGGGCCTGACTGGTTTAATGTACAGAATCAAGGAGGGAAACATTTGAATAGAGGCTCTGAATTAGAAAAAGAAATGAGGCATGAATGGAGAAGAGTAAGTCATACTTCAAAAACTTGACACATTTATGATGAGGTAAACGTGACAGAAACATGTGAAAAATATTCTATGTTTATAAAACTCAGAAAAGAACACAATATACATTCCTTTAAGATTTATCAGAACAGCAGGGCTAAAATAGTAATTCCCTATTTAATTGTCTCTTTTATGAGAGAATCTTAAAATACAAGCAGTTTCTGTAACATCAGTCACATGTTTGATAAAGGATTTAAGTAGGTCTAATGATGAAATGTTGACTCAGTTAAATGTGGCATCCACAAAACTGATACAGAATGATAATTCCAACATATTTATTTTTCATTTACCAGCATAATAAAAACACTGTTTTTGACACTGTATGTATCAGTAATCAGAGCAGTGAGTCATGTGTAATAGCAAAATGATGCTTTGCATTTCATAGTGTCTTTCAAATTAATTTTCCATGGCAGCATCATTAGCTCCAATTTATAGATCAGAGGGTACTGTATACAACTATCAGAGTGAACAGACAGATTTTGAGTGAGCCTGAATAGTGACTGCTTCAGTGTTTTTGAAGCATAAATTCCTTGCAAGTCTATAGCTTGTCCTCAAGCTTGTCTTGGATTCATTTTCTTGTTCCTGGTATGTTTCTCATTATTTACATACTGGAACGGGCCATGAATCGGTTCTGGATCCCTCAGCATCTGCATTGGAGTGACTCATAAACAGAGAGTTTTCTTCCCTCTATACTTTTACTGATTAGTATGAACACCTGATATTGTTCACGTTACTTTGTAATCACCTTTAATTCTTTCTGGTCTTAGCAGTTGGATATAAATCTTAAAAAATGAAAGTTAATGATGATTATTATTAGTTCGTAATGGTCTTGAAGTTCATAGTTCATAATGGTCTTGACGTCTTAAAAATGATTGCCCTATTTGGACATTACAGTACTCCTATCATGTAAGTATGATTTGGGGTGAATGTAAGGAAACTTAATCTCAAAAAGTTTGAGTAACTTGTCTAAGATCAAACTGTAAGTGGCAGAGCTAAGACTGAACCAAAGTCTGTCAAATGCTAAAAATTCCTTTCCCACTATATCAAAGAATTGACTACACAGTATAATGATTCACTTTAAGTGGCTGAGAAACACTACCCTGCTCAATGTTATGGTTCAGAGAAACTAGAGATGGTTTCTCAGTGCAGGGTCTTAGAACCAGGGAGATGAGTACTAATTCAGCACCTTAATTTCCTCAGTATGTATATCACACTTCTTTTATTTTCCTTATGATCTTTCTACTGATGGGAAATCAAAACAACTTTAGTGACACTAGACAATGAAGACTGAACTTTTAGTGACACTGGACAATGAAGACTGAATTTTCATTTTTTCCATCAGATGTTTCAGCATTTGTTCTACCATATAAACTTGAAAAGAAAGGTATAATAAACAACTTATCTGGATTTTCCTCAATGGAATATGATAGTGTCCTAAGTGATTTATATTTATTCCCCTCAATAAATGGAAGCAGCTTTTGAAAAATATCACATATTCTTTTTAATCTCTAGCTGGAATCTGTAAGGTTTTTCTTTTCCAGTTTGAAGTGAAGAGATAGAAATTTGAGACAGAAAATATTGAATCATTATACTTACTAGTGGTTCATTACACACACACACACACGCACACATTTGGTGTTTTGTCCAACTGAGAATTAAATATCTTAAATTTTATCACTCTACCAGCATCTGCTACATATACAATATTTCATTATATCAAACAACTTATGAGAATGCAGTTTTCCTTATCTCTGATATTCTAGTCTTTTTGATCCACTGACCAACCATCCAAGCTATTCTCCATTCCCATGAGTCAAACTATATTCCTACCTTGGGCTCTTCTTCTTTCCACACAAAGTGGATGGATGAAATAGTAACCACTGGGAGGACTTTTTTTCCTACCTGCTAGTTTCAGGACCGCTCCTGATTTTGGCTTTAGTACAGCAATCATCCTTTATTGGTGTGCATCCCATACTAAGAAACGCTTCTATTAAGCAAGCTTTGCCTTTTCCCTCCTTCATTAGTTAGTCATAAGGTAACCCAGTGTGGACACAGGTTTGAGCTGAGGAAGAAGTCACAGTGTGACCGTAATGGATGACAGGGAGGTTACCTACTCATGTATTTGTGTTCTTTGGTTCTGCTTGTGATTGATCTTGAATGTACCTCTTCCACCTAATGATGGACTTATGCTGGGCCACCTATGCTTTTGACTTGTTGGTTCTGACAGAAACTGAATTATGAAGGAGAAGCTCTGATCACATGGTTACTTGATGTGTCAAGTGACCCATCTTGATAACAGATTCTCTGTCTCTACAATGCCCATAGCACATCAGAACTATTTTTGTATACTGTACAATTATATGTTGCAGATGTCAAAAACTGGGCCCATTAGCTTAGAGTTCTAAGTTGTGATTTTCATATTGAGGTTGCCATGAGCTCCAAATAGGGTATTTTCCAACAGCATATAGACCTCTAATGTCTGTTGACTTGTATTGTTCAAATGACAGGACTGCTTGAATTGCCACCTGGACCTCAGAGTCCTTTCATATACTGAATTCTGCTCAAATCTGATAGTCTTTTATGTCTGTCTCAGTCTACTTAGGCTGCTATAACAAAATTCCATAGACTGGTAGCTATTTATTTCTCACAATTCTGGAAGCTGGGAAATCCAAGATCAAGGTGCTGGCCAATTCAGTTCCTCGTGAGGGCACACTTTCTGGCTTGCAGATGTCCACCATCTCTCTGTGAGCTCACATGACCTCTTCTTTGTGACCATGAAGATAGAAAGAGAGCTCTGGTGTCTCTCCCTTTTCTTATAAGGGAGCTAGTCCCATCACGAGGGCCCCAGTCTCATGATCTCATCTAAACCTAATTATCTCTCAAAGGTCCCATCTCCAAATGCCATCACTTTGAGGGTTAGGGACTTTAACAGATTAATTTGGGAGGGAGGGGAGACACAATTCAGTCCATAGTAATGTCACTTGGTAAAAGTGGCACAACGTTATTTACAAGTTTAGAATATGCTGCTGCCTCCAGAACCAGCAAAAAACTATCAGGTATTGTGCTTCTTTCTTAGCAGTATGACATATAAGATGCAATGATTCATCCTTTATTTTTTTTATTTTATTGGAGTAAAATTGCTTTACAATGTTGTGTTAGTTTCTGCTGTACAATGAAATGAATCAGCTATTTGTATACCTCTATCTTCTCCCTCTTGGACCTCCCTCCCACCCACCCCCAACCCCATCCCATCCATCTAGGTCATCATAGAGCATCGAGCTGAGCTCCCTGTGCTATACAGCAGGTTCCCACTAGCTATCTATTCTAT
This sequence comes from Pseudorca crassidens, assembly GCF_039906515.1. Classification (NCBI taxonomy): domain Eukaryota; kingdom Metazoa; phylum Chordata; class Mammalia; order Artiodactyla; family Delphinidae; genus Pseudorca; species Pseudorca crassidens. The sequence continues at coordinate 42,842,187 of NC_090311.1, read as the reverse complement.
ACATGGTAGTGTATTTATGTCAAACCTAATCTCCCAATTCGCCCCACCCTCCCCTTCCCCACCATGTCCACATGTCCATTTTCTACATCTACGTCTCTATTCCTGCCCTACAAATAGGTTCATCTGTACCATTTTTCTAGATTCCATATATATGCATTAATATACAATATTTGTTTTTCTCTTTCTGGCTTGCTTCACTCTGTATGACAGACTCTAGGTCCATCCACACCCTTTACTTTAGAAAGTGTCCCAGCATCCCTCAGACAGCTGGATCCCTAAAAAATTCACTGATATGGTAAGGCTTTGAATTTTTTTAAATCTCCATGTTCTAGAATACATATGTCTTGTCAAGACTTCCAATGTACTTGTTCATTCTTAGTTATCTACTTCAATTAACAAGATATCATTGACAGAATGACTAATGTGATGTTCGGAGGATCGTATAGATTTTCCAGGTCCATTCAGACTATAGTATGACAGAAGGCAAGAGAGTTACTCAGCTCTGGATCAATAATATACATATGCATTGTTTTCTGTCCCATGAGATTGTGAAATGCATCTGGTCCTCCTTCATAAGAATGGAAAGTAGCACATTTGTCAGATTCAATGGTAAATTACTTTATAACTGAAGGCATGATTTAATCCCATCTTTCATGTTACATTCCCTTTGGTTCAGCACTCTCAGTACCTATTTCCATACATATTTATCATTGCTTTTATTATATTAGCCACACTTTGTAACTCTTTCGTAATATAGTCCCTGTGGCTTTCACACTTCACCTTAAATTTGTGATTATCTTCAACTTTTCACTGATATCAATTACCCCAACAATATCATTCAATTCCTTAGTCATTATTATTTATATTTTTCAATTAGAGCATTACAACTACCAATACATTTCCTGCCTCAACTATCTTACCTTAGTTTAACATAAATAAGTTCTAATAACTGTGCAGCCACAACATTATAAGGGCTATCATTGTTCCACTTACAAGCAGTAATGATGTTCTCATTATCAGCCTGCTGGTGGGTGATCCATGTCCAGTGTCTTATTTTAGAGCCTGCTTCCTTAGAGCATGCCTAATATCAATAGTCTTATTTGAATTCCCTTGGAAACAGACTCTAAGATGGAGATCTTTGTGTTGCATCAACACCTGTAGTAAGGAAGTATAATTGTGTACAGTGAGATGTTGAACTGGGATGCAGTATGACAAAAGGGCTTAATCAATCCTACAGAGAGCCCTGGACTTGGAATGGCCCTTCATAATCATCCTGTCCTGAGAATAAGCCAGTCCTTTATATGGCTACATGGACCAATAATTGGATGTGAAATAGGAAAGGAGTGACTTAGGGTAAGTGGCTTTTCCTGGTTAATGACAGTTCCTGAAGAGGAACTCAGCTTATCATTGTTATTTCCCAGTATACTCTGAAGCTGGGGGAGTATGTATCTAAAATATTAGTTTGGGACGGCATTCCACAGGTTCCAGTTCAACGGCTTTAAAGAATTCCATGAGAATGAGAAAACACTAAATCCTCACTATTTATACCAAAATTTTATCCATCAAACATGTATATAAATCAGAGACAGAAGTAACCTAATCACCAGAAGAATGGTGGGTCACAAGATAAGTGAGCAATGGATATTTCCTGCTGAAGGGAATACTGCTAAAACTGTTGAATAATCAGAGCTACTGGCAGATTAGAGACCTTTAAGTATTGTTGTATCCTAAATAACATTTCTATTATTCTACAAACCTAACTGTATAGTTGCTGGGATAGTTTCCTAACCACTCATGTCTCAAAGGATCCTCATCACACGTCCCATGTATAAAAGTATTTGTATGAACATTCTTTCTTTGCAACTAAGGTAACTTAGTTTTTACAAAACAAATACTATTTAGGAAAAATAAGAAAACTTGACCAAAAATCATTTCAGGATTATTTATTATTCTTGAATTTTTCTCCTTATTTGTATTGTCAGTTGCTTGCAAATGTTTTTACTATCAGGGTCAAATTAACATAATAAATGTATGATTCATGAAACTGATCTTAATCCTTGTTTTGAGGCTCACTGTCTGTGATTTAATTTCCATGACAAATTAAATAAATGTTATCATTTGTAATTCATATAATTTGTTGTAAGGAAGTAGAATTAGGTCAATTAAATTTACATCAGGGCAATATGTTGTTTTAAATTGTTATTTAAACACAAAGCCAAAGTTGATATAAGGAATTTGCATTATTAAGAGCACAAGATTTATTGTTCTCTATAAAATCCATATTCATCATTTTTTGGACAGCTAAGAAATATAGTCTATTCTAGAAGACTATATTCTTTTCATTTTTTCCCCCAGATTTTTGGCACTGAGACAGTTTAGAACACTAACTGGGCTTACTTTGGTAAATCATATATTAAAAGTAATCTCTCTCTAATGAGTACATGGAGAGTATTATACTGATTTCATTTCATTTAAACCCTTCAATTTATGTAGTTGACATAATCCTGTAGCTCCACATTTACACCTAGAATAAAACCACTCTTTATTTAAGTCTTTTTATTTTTTTTTTCAGCAGAATGGATTGCATTTAAATGTAAATTCAGTTTTATGAAGCTTAGGAAATATGTTTTTTTGACATATAGAAATTTGAAAAAGATAATGAAATGATGCAACACAGAACAAGAAGAAACCTTCAGATCTTAATCAGTTAAAGAAGGGATATAGTTTCATAAAGGAGCACAGTTATAATAAAATCAGAAATAATTTAAATGTGATAAAGAAAAATAAAGAAGAAAAAATATGCCAGCATTATATTTACATGAAAGAAAGGAATTAGCTGGCTCTAAATAACTATGGTAAAACAGCTGCTAGAATTTTATGAAGCTCTTTTTAGCAATATTAACCTTTTTTGCACATACTTTTTTGTGGTCTGGTATTCCTATAAGCACAAACTTTTTAGTCTTTTTACTATTAAAAATGATATTGTATTGTTACTAGAAACTGGGTACATCATATACAATTTTCTAGGGGACAGGTGCTAGCCTGGTATATGTACTTAGATGAGAAACATTAGAAATAATGCTTAGCAATATTTGGAGATAGCAAAGTAAAAAAATTAGAAAGAAAATGCATAAAAGTTTACATCTTGACTAAGGATAAGTTCAGTAGAGCTGATATTCTAAAATTTTGAAAAGCCTGCTCATTTTTGCAGGCTTTTAATACACAGTATTAAATTTTTATAGTACTGCTCACGTCACTAGAAAAGAGGCTTAGAAAAATGCCTCCTTGTTTTCCATGAGCTTAGTGATGAACTTTGACAGGTCACAAAAGAAATGGGATGTAAAGCCGTCTGTGGGGTGCTAGGAGTTTGTACAAAGCCAGATTATTTTTTCACCCTATTTTATTTCCCACACCCTCATAAACAAGTAATGCCACAACTTCAGCTTGCACCCCACTCCTAACCCACGATGTAACTCATTATTTGTTGAGGAAATATATTAATAGTAAACATTTAAATATGGAATTAAATATGACAGTAACATTTATTCTTATTTGCTTGGCACAAGTGGCTACTTGATTAATGTAGGCTAGTTACTATATTTAAAATGAATTTGATGAGATGTTTCAGAAAATATTGTTGGATGGACCCGTTGTTTTTATTATAAATATATGGGCAGAGAGATATACACACATATATACAGAATATAATTTTTATCACAGTAACCACGACAACTTTACTAAGACACACAATTTTTACATGGTCGGCACATTTGAAAAAAGGAATGCAATCACAGTATAAAATAGGGAACAGTGGACCTGTTATATATATGGTTTGGATATTACTTAAATATTGGCAAATCAGTAAGACTTCCCTAAATATGCTCTTTCTTATATTCATGGCTAATAGGTCTGAAAATTATTCAGGTGAACTGCCCTTATTTTCAGTTAATCACAGTGCCAAAGTCCATAGATACCCTAGAGACACTTAGAATACAATTGGACTGGCAAACATTTTTTGCTGTATTTATTTATGTTTCTTGTGACAGAACTAATATATTGTGAAGTTTGTCCTTAATATGATATATAGACAGATGCTAAAAGAAGTTTGAGAAAAATACAAAAGAGTTTCCTATTCACTTACGTCAAGCTATCACCCAGAACACAGCTGGAAAATATTGAGTAGGCAAAATTCTTTACTCATGTTAGAAGAGATACCTGTACAATTTACAGTTCTTAAATATAAAAATAGATGTTCAGAAAAAAGATAATAAATTATAGCAAAAGCAAATTAATAAGGCATAAGTATGTTTGTGTCACTCAAATATTTTTAATAAATTTCATAGAATTTTATAAACAGGTTATAAAACAGGTTATACTATAAGAAGATTACCCAGTGGTCTTGTACTGTAATTCTATCAAAAAAGGTGGAAAACTTATGAAATTATAATTGAAACTCCACCCATTTTAAGAAAACTTTCTACTATGTGATTCATGTTAGGAATGAGCCTTTCTATGAAGTAATTACATCACTACTCTTGCAAAAGCAAATGCAACCCAAATATTCTATACCTCATAATAATTAACTTGTATCTACTGAAAATGGTCAATGGTGTGGCATCAACAAAGTGCAAATATTTGCTGAAATACAATTATAATACCAAAGAGAATCGTTTGGTATAATTCTACCCTTAGGTCTCTAGTGGAAATGGTTTCATCTTTAGGTCAACACTTGTTGCATTTCCTGCTATTCTACTGGCAAAATCTTCATGCACTTATTATAAGGCTATGACATCAGGTAAAATTCACCAGAGAAAGCAGTCATTGTTTTCTCAGTAAATTTGATAATATTGACATATAACTCATTAAATTCTAGTCACTAAGCTGGCTTATATAGTTTTAAAAAGATATGAATTCTGCCCTGAAAAAGCTAAAATAAATTTAAAACTAATGAGGGGAAATGCTTATATAATGATACTTCCTTATCATGCTACAATGAAGGAATAAACAGATTTGGAAGAGTGAAAAAACAACAAAAGACAAGACACTTGAGATGGGTGGGGAGGGTCACATGATGGGTAGCAGAATAGGAAATAGGCACACTTTATGCATAATCTGGAGTTGGAAAGCGTATTTTACCTACTTCACAGTTTAGTTTGCTTTTCCCATGGATGATGGTAATAGATGGAAAGGAATTTCCTTTTTTCCAATGTAAACACCAATGGTTTCCAAATCGTTATTAATGGAGTTGTATTAATGACTACAAATATTTTTTTTCAGGATATTTTCCCTCAATGCAAGAGCATATTGTGCTGCCTTACTCACTAACACTGCACACTTGCCCTGTAGGCTCCACTAGCAATATTAGAAACATCTTAGAAGTAAAACAAATTGGGGCTTCCCTGGTGGCGCAGTGGTTGAGAGTCGGCCTGCCGATGCTAGGAGACACGGGTTCGTGACCCGGTCCGGGAGGATCCCACATGCCGCGGAGCGGCTGGGCCCGTGAGCCATGGCCGTTGAGCCTGCACATCCGGAGCCTGTGCTCCGTAACGGGAGAGGCCACAACAGTGAGAGGCCCGCGTACCGCAAAAAAAAAAAAAAAAAAGAAGTAGAGCAAATTAATCACTGAAAGACTTCTTTAAGATCACTCAATGAGTGAGGATGCAGGTCCCAGCTGATATTTTAGTTTACTAATTAGTTTCAAGTGTACAAGAACCTTTTGAGATCTGACACTTCATAATTTATGAGAAATTATTTTTTTCCAATGATTATTTACCAAGAAATTTTTCAACACATGGAAACATCAACAGTCCTGTATTGTATGTTTACAAATATTTCCATGGTTGACCTAGTTGGAAAATATTTAGGAAATCTCTTTAATTTCTTTGAAGAACATTGTGGCCTCATACTGACAATTTTAGAGTATATTTCCTATATAATATTAACACTTTTAAAAATTTTAAATCAATTGGTTGTGATTTTAAGGAACAGGTCCTTTATTCTACTGTGTTTTTTAAGACCAAACAGATGTTGTTTTAGGGTACAAATTTGCAACAAGTAGTAAATAAGCCCTAGAGAGCTAATGCACAGTGTACTGAAGATACACAACAATATTGTATTATACTCATCAAACTTACTAAAAGACTAGATCTTAATTTTTCCATCTACTAAAAAGAAATTATAATTATGTGATGTGATAGAAGTGCTAATTATCACTGCAATGGCAGTCATATTACAATATAGAAATGTATACATGTCTACAACATGTTGTAGACATTAAATTACACAAAGTTATATGTCAAATATATTTCAATTAAAAAAAAAGACCAATCAAATGCCTGAGGATTATAACTCTTGGTGAAATGTATAATTTTGATAAATATTAAAATGGAGCATTATAACTTAAGTAGATTCATATAATTTTAGTGCAAAAATTGACTAATTTCTAACCTGAATGTTCATATTATAGATAAGGAAATGGGTTAAAAGTATGGTAGTATATTTTTGCACACTAATTGCCATGTATCTAAGAGAATCTTGCTGCTTCTCTCTCTGGTTCAAATAGGATGAAGAATAAATTTGAAAAAACTACCCACTGAGAAGAAACAGAAATAGAATTCAATCAAATTTGACAAATATTATTGAATGGAATGGAAACTAATAATTCAAAGTAAAAAATATCGCTATAATTTTCCATTTGTGGTGTTAATTTTATCCTAGATAACATAATGAAAACATCTTAGTAACTTGTTTTTATGAAGACTGTTTTCCCCAATCTGACATTGTTAAACAGCTTTAAAAAATAAAAGATAAAATGTACAGTCCTCGTGTATTATAAACAACTCTGATGGCAGGAAAATATCTAATCATGTTTGTTAATTTTTATGTCATATTTCACCTTGAGAGTGGTTTCATACAAAAAGGTAAAGCAGTGTCCACTCACACTGTTGCGTTTCCATGGTAACAAGCTCTGACAATAAAATATTTTATTGTAGTTATGTTGTTTTACTTATTGGCATAAGTCAAGTATGTTTCCAAGTTCCTCACGTCGAAGGAAGGTCCTTTATGCCTGAAAAAGGGATATCTACCATGGATATAGAACAGCCAGTCTACCATTTCTCACGACCTACATTACAGGAGCTGTCCTGACCCAAGCCTATCCGTCAGAAAAAGGGTTCTTTCTAACACTGCGATTGCTCCCATGGTCTGTTCTGGTCTGTTCCTGGTTGAGATGGGTGGAGTGGGGGTTTTCTGAAGAAAGGAGACAGTACTGGGCTGAAACCTCTGATATCTTATTATATTTTTCTTCTCATTTCTTCTGTGAAGTTTGTCCTGGCTCACTTTCCCCACTTTAATGAAGTTAATACTGATTTTTTTTTAACCTGCTAAAATTCTATACCTTCTGGTATCATTATATGCATCTCATTGGATTAAAATTAATTATTGGAATAAGTTTCTCAGGATTTGTTTAGAATTTAATTATACTAATAATTTTCAGTATATTTATTTACCTTATCTAGTATTCCAGAATATAATCTGGAAGGTGATATTTTAAATACCTGATATATGACTACAGGATGTTGAATCTGGCTTTAATTAAGTACAGTTTCTTTAAAAAGTGACAATATTTTGTATTTTTCCAATAAGGGACAATTTAGTTCATTACATATAGTAAGGATAGGCCTGGTAGGATGTAATTAATGTTTGTAATTTCATTTGATTTAGTTTAGAATTTTCTTCTCATTTTTAATTATATTTTACACTAAAATGAAAAAAAAATTATCTGTCTCATTGACTTTACTAAGTTGATTTTGTAAAAACTACAGATATTGCAATTATTTTTCTCACTTCCACCACGTTCTTTTAAATGAGTTTGATAACCCTTTTCTCCTCTTTGTGCCCTTGTGCCTTTTAATTATGAAAATCAAGGTTTACATCTTTGGTATATTTTAATGGCATGAATAAAACAAGTTTCTTTTTTAAAATAGCTATAATTAATAGTACCTGATTCTTTGAGCTTATAAAACAAAAAAAAGCCAAGAAAATTAATGTAGAAAATGTACATGTAAATTTAATTACATCACAGTCCTACCATAAACATGATCTTGTAAATATTTCTATACCAAATTTTCAAAATTAGAGGGTAAAATGTCAGTAATTTTAATGGTATTTAGAATGGCAAATTTACCCATTAACTCTATCAGAAAAAATACTGTAGGGAGAGTGAGAAATTTATACGGGTAAGAAAATAAAAAAAGAGATACAGAAAACTCAGAAAATAAAAAAAATGTTCTTGTCAGGTATTTCTATTTGCTTAAGGCAGGAAACTACATTTCTATCAGTAGAAATCAGCATAAGATGCAATGATAGATGATACGCCATCGCCAACAAGCACTTACAATGAGACTGACTTACAGCGCTCATGACCTATTCCCTTAGTAGAAGAGAAAACCAAATTATCTTTCACAATCCTTTTAGTGACGGCTAGAAAAAGAAAATAGAATACAAGTCATAAGGCAGCATTCTTACCCAACACAAGTTAAATTACACCTTCTCTGAAGTAAGACACTATGACATATATCTTTTATTTTAGTGGAATTCATTCCATGCCTTGCTCTCAGTAAGCACCCAAACAAGTTGATTGCTTAGTGAATACCAAATCAATGAAAAGTTCTGAATAAAAGAGATAATACAGTAATTTTCATAGCCTTATCATTTTAAAGATAATTCACATATATTCTCACATGGAGAGGGAACATGATGTTATAGGCTGAGCTGAAATAATCATTAATAAACCTGTGCTTAAATTCCAATTTTATCAATAATTTATCCATAGTGAGTTCACTCAAATTTTCTTGGCACAAATGCTTTATGTGGGGTGGAGGGGAAGATGTTGAACTAAATAATTTGCACCCTCTTTCCAGTTTCATAGATCTAACAATATCCTAAGATAATATTTATATTGAAAATTATACTGTCCACTGCAATTAATTTATTGCATACATATATTACATATATGTATCCTACACATAAACTACTGCATAACAAATTACCATAAACTTAGTGCCATAAACCAATGCATATTTATTATCGCACACTTTCCATGGGTCAAGAGTCTGGGCCTGACTTAGTTGGATTCTCTGCTTAGGGTCTCACAAAGCTGAAATCAGGTGTTTGCTGGGCTGTGTTCTTATCTGGACACTCAACTAGGGAAGGGTTCATTTCTAAACTCCCTCAGGTTGCTGGCAAAATGCATTTCCTTGGCTATAAAATTCATGACAGTTTGCTTCTTCAAAGTCAGCAATGGAAAGGGAAAGTTTTCCATTTCTTCAAGTCTCTAGCTTCAGCAAAGGCTAGGCCCTCTTTTATAAGCTCACCAAATTATATCAGGCCCACCCAAGAAATTCTCTCTTTTGACTAACTCAAAGTCAATTAATTAAAAGTCAACCTTAATTACGTGTGCAAAATCCCTTTGCTTTTGCCATATATCAACAAAATCCCAGGGGTGATATACCATCAACCTTGCCATATTTTATTTGTTAGATGCAGATCACAGGTCCTGCCCACACTCTAGGGAAAGAAATTACACACAGACATAAATAGTAGGTGGCAAGAATCATGGGAGTTTCTTTAGGGTATGACCATCACACTAGCTCTATAACAAGCACTGTGCTAAACCCTAGGATTAAAAAAATGTGAGTAAAACAATACACTTTTCCAAGAGTTTATAATATAGCTGGAGACACAGGTAAGCATACACATACGTTCGTAAGGATTACTGGTACCATGATAGAAGGGATATGAATGAGTGGTTCCATTCTAGCTGGAAACAGAAGTGAATAGGGTTCTTAGAAAAGGGAACACCTGTGCTAGATCTTGAAGTCTTGCTCAGACAAGATAGAGAAGTAGATTTAAGGAGTGGATCAAGAAGCTTCAAGATATGTAAGATGGCATATCATTGTGTATCAGAACAAAAAAGAGTTTGATCCTCTTTCACTAGTGTAGTGATTATACTTAAACTTGTAAAATATGTGTACAATGCACAAATCAGGATGTGCAGTGTTTTCTGTACAGTGAATTCTGTGATTCCCAGATCTCTACCTTAGGACCGAGACCTTCCTTACGAAGGCTGCCAGAACTTTTGGCTTCTGATAAATCAAAGCTGAGTCTCTCTATGGAAATTCCTTTTAGCGGAAAGGAGCTGCTTCTATCACGATTATGTCCCATTGCTGGCAGCAGCTCACACCCAATGACTGGAAGATACAGTACAAAGGTCCTCACTTCAATTCAATAGTATCATCTGAAAGAGTAAGTGTGCTATGTTGTTTAAAAGATGGCTACAATTCCTTCCATGCTCCCTCACAATGTGACCTTACTACTACTCTCATCACCAAGAGGTGGCATCTATCTTATGTCCCGTTGAATATGGGATGACTTTGTGGCAGGGTTTGACTAAGAACACGGTGGAATTTTGTCCCAGTTGTCCAAAATCCACACCTCAAGAGGCCTTACAACTTCTGCCTTCACCCTCTTGGAACATCATACCAAGATCACCATGTTATAAAGGAGCCCAGGATGAAAGATCTTGTGGAGAGAGACAAAGAGAGAGAGAGAGAAAGCTGTCTCAACTTTCCCAACCTACCTGTCAGCTGAAAATAGTTGCATGTATGTGCCAAGACAAAAGCAGCAGAGGAAGCACCCAGACTACCCATAGAATCATGAGAAATAATATATCATTTATATTTATGCCACTAAGTTTTGAGGTCATTTGTTAGACAGCAATAGATAATATATATAAATGTGTACTAATAATACTAAAACATAGGTATTGGCTTTGGGACAAGGCAGTGAGTGGAGATCTGAAGAGTGTTAAGAAAAAACTGTTACTGGAGACTAAAAGGGCAATGAGGAAACTGCTATATGAGGCTGGAGAAAGGGTGACCCTTGTTTATGTAGGGCAGAACAAATGGAGAGATAACTGCCTACAAGTAACTTGGTAGTTTGAAGATATGCCTAACAAATTATGGATCTAAGATTTCTATAGAAAACTTTGAAAGTACTAGTTTTTGTTTGTTTTGCTTGAATTTATTCAGTTCCGTATTTCTAATATACAAGAAAAAAAGAAAATGAATCATTTTGTAGAGAAAAATTAGAGAACATATAACTTGACAGACTTGTTGGATTGGAAAATAAAACGGTTTCTCATCTGCTCTTCTTCAGCCACCAAAAGATATTTGAAATTAAATTAAAAGTTGGAAAATCAGGGACAAAGAGGTCTGGGAAGAGGCATGTAGATGTGAGCAAAAACAATGAAAATCATTGTTTTGCATATTAATACTCAAAAGAGAAGATCCATCAAAAAAGAGGCACTAACAATAAGCTGGCATAATGATTCATTCAGATGACAATTGCCAGCACCCAGTCCTGGAACAATGGGCTCTTGAATGGAATAGCCATGGTGGCAAGGATGGAAGCTATGTATAAACCCAACAGCATGAGTTACCACTCACCAAACCTTATACAATTAATACTTCGGCCAGCAGCTGTCAGCTAGACTATGCCTCTGATAAGATATTGTGGGGACCAGCTATCCAATTGATGGAAGACCAGTTATCTAATTTGTGGAAGAGGCAATAAGTACACCTTGACTAGAACTGACATATTCTGAAGAGGGATTTACTTTTCCTGATTGTAGGTCTCTGTAAATACCACTAACTGAGGATCCTCAGAGTATTTGCTCCAATAGCCCTAGATTCTACAAAATATTGTTTCAGACCAAAGTACCCACTTTCCAGCAAAGTATGTAGAAAAGAAGGCACATATTCATAAAATCCACTTGTCTTCTAACATACTGTATGAACCAGAAACAAGTAGCCTGATAGAGTGATGGAACAACTTTTTAAATATCCAGCTGGAGTGTCAGATTGGAGATGATATCCTGGAAGGATTAAGTGTCATTCTCCAGCACATAATATATCCTAGAACAATGGTAATAATACGGTGTTTGTATCTGTATATAGAATATCCAACTGAGTTCAGTAATCCAGTGTAAAAGTAGGATAGAATCACTCTCAGTGATGCACTCAGTACAACTGTATTTCTCTCACTCAAGACTCAATGTCTTGAGGTCCCAGTTCAAGAGATGAAATCATTACACCAGGGGTACAGCAAAGTCCCATTAAACTATAGGCACTGCCACTTAGTCACTCTGTGTTCCTTGTGCCAAGAGAGCAGAACATTAGGAGGAGATAAGGCTGTTGATGGATAGTGGGGACGGGATATGTACATTTGGCTTTATACAGCAGGGTATCTTTTGGCAATATCGTCACTAACTTTGAAGATATGAAGGTCATGGAGATCAGGGATTCACACCCCTTAGGGATTACAAGGTAAAACACTATGTAAGTGCAAGTACTAGCTGAGGATGAAGGGAACTAGAATGGGTATTAGAGGAGGGAGATGTTGAATATCAGCTGCAGCTTCTGAGACTACTTTGCCCTACTTACCTTCCACTTACAAGTTGTCCCAGGATAAAAACCAATCAGAATTCTAGCAAAACTGTTCCCTTCTGGATGGATTAACTATATAAAGCAAGTCAACCAAAGCTACACAAAGAGTGAACTAAAGTGGATGCTGTACTGTGTCACTCAGATCCTCTTGCAGTGTGGAGGCATTTATTCCCACAGCAGCTGGACGTGGTAGGTGCTGCTGCTCACAGCTTAGTCCCTCTCACAAATTTCCCTGAGACAGGAGCTACCTTGTTCAAGGGTACCCCACCCACAGTAGTTAACATCCAATGATGATTAATGTAGGAGCACAAAGCCCGGGTCCCCTTGCCTCAATCCAGGGCATCTCTGAAGGTCATTTAAACAGTGAGAGCCTCTTTCTTTGCTTAGGAGTGGTAATAGTACAATCTGAAGTACAGAGCTATAAAGAAGTGGACTGGCACATTATCCCCTTTGTGGGTGGAGCTTCATATTTCATGCTTTATTTTATCTTACTAAACTTTATCTTTCAGTGCCCTTGTTCAGTACATCAAGGAGAAAATGTGGCCTGTTATACAGTCCCTTTAATTGTCGAAATAGGATAAGTCACCTTCTTATTGTCACTAATGTAGAGATTCACTGTCAAGGGGTTACTTCTGCACCAAGGTCCTTGGCAAGAGAACACGGTTCGTAATTGCTCTTGGCACAAAGTGAGTAATGTGGATAACTAATGAATCAGGAAGCCCCAGAAAAAATACATGCAACAAGAGGATGGTCTCCAAAATGAGGCAGGGACAATTCTGCGTATTTTGTTGAATGAGCAGATCATACACTATGCTTAAAACAAAATACATATAAGCATATATTTATTTATTTATTTTTGCGGTACGCGGGCCTCTCACTGTTGTGGCCTCTCCCGTTGTGGAGCACAGGCTCCGGACGCGCAGGCTCAGCGGCCATGGCTCATGGGCCCAGCTGCTCCACGGCATGTGGGATCTTCCCGGACCGGTGCACGAGCCCGTGTCCCCTGCATCGGCAGGCGGACTCTCAACCACTGCGCCACCAGGGAAGCCCTATATTTGACTTTAATAAGTCTCTGAGTTAAGACTGAGAGTCTGGTTCCTGATTCCAAAAATGTTTACTTTCTAATACCACCACCATCAACAATAATTTTAAATATCAACTTTCTTACTTTAAAGTCCTCACAGAGCCACAGAACTGACAGAATTTAATTTATATTTGATGACTTCATAGACTTGGAGTGAAACTATTTCTCAGCATTTGTTCCTTTTGTGCAAAGCCCTAACTCCATGGCCTCTCCTTAGAGAATGCTTCCTCCATTTTCTTGATCATTTCGGTTTTTCTACTCTGACCACCATATTCCTAGGTTTATGTGAGATCTGGGTTCGGTCCAGTAATGCACAAGCAGAAGGATACAGGTGAAAACTATTTTCAACAATCTGCATTATATATTTAAAAACATGTAGCTTTAAAAGGAAAAAAAATGAGAAGAATCAAACTGAGAGTGGGGGAGCTGAAAAAGCCTACTTGATATTACTTAGATTGTAATATTTGAGAATGTGTCTCTATCTCTTTAAGATATGAATTTTTTGGAAGTTATTTGTTTTTAAATGAATACTATAGTAAATTTGATGAGCCCCTCCTCTACTTTTCCAAGAGACAAGTTCTACTTTGATTTTTTTAAAAATTATTGCATTTCCCTTCCAACTTTAAATGTCAGTTCTTCAAATACTTATTAATTTGTGATCTTTTGATATGCTCACTCAATAAGAGAGGAAAAACATATATTCTTTATCAATGTATATTTTCAATTTTCCCCTTTGAAATGAGGTCAATATGCAGAGGAGAGTCATACATGCACAGGCTCTAAGACTCTGCACTTGACACTTACACAATCAATGTTGAATCAATAAAGCCGGTAGGTAAGAACCACAGAACAAAAGTTCCAAGTACCTGAATTTGGTTTGACGCTTTGACCCAGGATTATAAGATACTACATTTGCACTTGGTTTCGAGTAATTTTCAATATTAATAATAGAGATAACACAATCCAAATAGTCCATCTATATATTAGAAATGATAGCTCCTGATGAATTCAAGTTTTACCATATCAAGAAAATTTCATTCATCAGCAAATTAAAACAGCTGCATTTGAAAAAAAATAAGTTTGGGATCTTTGATTAAACATTTTAATTAGAACTCTAAATTGAGGAGACTGAACTTATATTTTGTAAGGTCAATGGCCATGTAAGTAATACATTTTAAACACTAGATATTATTCCAGTTACTATGGCTATGTAACAAACCAAACTTCCAATGTTAGTAATCTAAAACACCAATAATTTAATTTGCTCACAAATCTCTAATTTGGGAAGTACTTGGCATGGACAGCTTGCCTCTGCTCTGCAGAGTGGCTCAAATGCTGAGGATAAAGTCACCTGAAAGCTTACTCACTGCATGTCTGACAGTTGATGTTGGGATGGCCCAAATAGCTGGAGACTGAAAAAAACTGGGCCTTCTTGGACAACTCCATTTTTATGCGGTCTCCCCATGTGATATCTCCAGCATAGAAGCTTCAGGGAACCAGACTTCTTACATGTTGTCTCAGTAGTGCTTGTTCTGTGAGAGAGAGCCGCATAGAAGCCATGCTGCCTGTTTAGACCCTTGGGAGTCAGGCAGCATTAGGTCTGCTGTACCATATTGGTCAACAAAGCTGCAACGTTTACCCGAAGGGAGAAAACTTAGACCTCTAGCTCTCAATTGAAGAACTTTAATGTCATATTTCAATAAGAATGTTTAACATGGGATGTATACTGCTACGGCAATATTTGGAAAATACAATCTCTCCATAAACGATTAAGCTTACTTTAGAGTTAACCTAGTAATATTACTAGGTTTAATATTATGATGTTCTAAGAGTTCATGGGAATTAAAAAAAAAAGTTACTGATCCCTTAGCAAATATTAGGTGCTGCAATAAATACATTAAGCACAGCATCTCATGCTATCTTCTCAACTTTATGAGACCCTTTCTAAAGTTCTTCTCATTTTGTAGATAAGAAAACAAAGATTAAGTAAGTTAAATAATTTTCCACAGGTATATGGTGGATTTACACTTTGAATTCATATTTGAGTTCTGAGTGATTACTCTTAATAGTTCTGCTACATCATCCTGGTCCCTCATTTTAAGGAAACGTTTAAGAAATAAGTTGATTGACTCATGAGCACACAGCTCCATGTCTATTGACCTGAGACTAGTATATAAGATTCCTGAATCACGGTCCATACCAAACTGTTTCTAATGAGTAAAGCAGATGTAAGAAACACTGACAGTTACTTGCAAGGATCTTTTTAGAAGGTGACATAATATTTAAATGGATCAGAGTAGGGCCAGAGTTTACTCTGGATAATGTGCTGGGCAGGCTGCCAGATCCTCAATGATCAATTCTCTTAATGGAAATGCTTACAGAATTGTTCTTATTACAGACTCATAGAACCCATACCAATTTGCACTAATGCACCCCTGTTACCTCCAGATGGTGACCTCAGCCTTCGAGAAAGTACTCAGCTGAGCCACCACACCCACCAATAAATAAAAATCCAACACGAGGTGAACACAGACACTCTTGGCCACTTTTGACCCTTTTCTGTCTCACTTCAGCTCTTATAATGTGTTTCTGGTCCTCTTCTTCTATGAAAATTGAACTTCAATAAAACAAAAAGAAAATTTGGTAGTTTTTAACTGTATACATGTCCATTATAACACATGAGTTTTGAAACAATCATTTGCAATAAAATAATTAACCCATTAATGACAGAGAAAAGATTTAAACTTGAGACTTTTGAACTAAAAAATAATTGTTTTCACTCTCCAATTTCACTCCTTTTGTGTAAAATAAATATGTCTTGATTTCCCTAGGATAGTCCTGATTTATACCTGTTGTCCTGTTGTGATTACTGTTAGTGTGTTCTTTGACTATCAAGTGTCTCAGTTTGAATGATAAAGTCATCTTCCTTGAAGCCTATAAACCAAGTGTAAGCCATTAAGTCTCCCTTCCCCATTCTCCACCAGGTATTAATTTGAAATTCTCTGAGTGGAATACTTTCCTTTCCGTAAAGGAAATTGGGACACTGTATCTGTACATACACACGCATATCTTCCTTCTTGTAGGATTTGTGAGTATTGCCATGATCTCAAAACACAAAAAGCCCCTCCTAGATCCAGTCTAACTCCTAAACCCTCTTTATGCTGTCTTGATCTTAATCTTAAAGCACCTGGTCCATCTGTTTTACATAAATTTTTTGTTGTTGCAAGTCACAAAATCTTGTCTCAACTTCACTTAAACCAAAAAAGTAATTTAACTAATTACATAACTGAGAAGCTCAAAGGAAGTGGTCTGATGGGGCACCTTTAGATCCAGAGCCTCAACAAAGTCATTACCACATATTCTCCCCCTTTCTCTCTCTCCCTCCATTAGTTGCCTGCTCTTTTCTCTGTATGACCTTCATTTTTCTCAAGTAGTCTTGTTTACAGTGTTTCCAAACAAGTCACAAGCAACTCCAGGCTTACATTATATGAATGGACCTCTCTTCACCAACAACAGTACTAGAAAAAAGTAGAGGGCTGATTCTTACTGAGATGATTTGGGTCACATGCTCATTTAGGAACCAGTCACTATGGTCAGGAGTAGAGAAAATTCTAGTTTGCCACGCTCACAATCAAGTGTTCATCCTTGGATTTACAAAGTGATATTATTTCTAAGCCAAAGACATTGATAGAGAGTGGGAGGATGGTGCTTCCCTGAAGGAAATAAGGATGATTAAGGGGAAATGGATGCTGGAAAATTAAACACCCAGCTGTGCACAATTTTGCTTTTTTGTTTGTTATAAATTATATATGCATTAAGTGGGGGTGGAGCTTATATAATTAGAAAAGTGTTATTTTTCCAAAAATGAAACAAATTAATATCCAGTACAGTTATATTTTAGAAAAAAACCAAAACAGGTATTTCTGTGCTTCTTTAGTGCATGGCTATACCTTTTCTGTCCCACAGGAAAGGTGCTAAATATCTTTGGACATACTTGGTGTTCTTTTCTGGACTAATTCTATCATCATTCTCTGCCTCTAAGCACTGAGGCTGTGGTTAAAAAATAATCCTTTTCTGCTTTGTTTTATGGGATATATCTAGACCAGGTCATATCTGCTTATGTAGGACACCAGTAATGATGGCAAATTCAAGACTGCTTGTTTACTAAAAGCTGGGCCTTTTCTCATCCTTGTCTTGACCTGTACCCTGCTCTACCAGCTTCCTGAACAGTTCATCACCCACTGTAGGCAAACAGTGAATATTACAAGCTTGTTGAATAATACTTATCTATTCTTAGATTTTAGCATGTTCTCTTTATAAAACAAGTGATTGAAAAGAAGATGCATTATCCTAGGAATGGTGTTTCATTTTACAGTAGAAAAAAATCATGGCACAAGGAATTCAGATTTTTTTTTCCAGTTTGACAAATTAATAAAGAACTCAAATCAACTTGATTTATTTGTGATACAATAACTTATTCAGTGCCTCCATTATGCCACACCCATATTCACTATAGTTAACTGCAATGAGTACCTAGTCTTAGAGCATAGTCTGTTTGCTAAGGCACATGGTCAGAGAAAACTAATTTATGCATAGCATATGTTTTTAATCAGAGATGAATATCAGAATTAGGTAACTTTATCAAATGCACATGACTGCATGTGCTCCCCAAGGTTGAGACAGTCTGGAATGAGACTTGAGTAGTACAGACTTCTAAGTTTCTTCTCAAGTGATTTTTGGAAGACATGACTGATTAAGTCTGGATATCATATTCGAAGGTGTTCCAGACAGAATGGGTCCAAGATCCCTTGAACCTTTTCCAATACCACAACTTTGAGTAAGTAGTGAGGTATTCTACTTAAACATGCACTCCTTGAGTAATGTTGCAAACAGAGGTTAAAGATGCATCAGTAAACTTTCCATTCCATTTCATTCCTATTGTTGACAGAGTAGTAGAAGCTGTCAGAGATTCCCCAGGATTTATGGAGTACTGGCTTTGTGGGAATAAAATATACAAAACTGGGCAGATAAATAAGAGTGGTAGTTAATTCTTTTATTTTGTTACATTGAGAGTTAATTTGTGGAGTACATTTTTGTTGTAGTTTTAAAATTTGAATCTAAAATGTTTCTCAAATGCTATTATTTGTATGGCCTACTGGATGTCAGGCAAGAAACTATTGTGAAAAGTCATAAAAATATCACTATTGTCCAGGGAAGTTACAAACATCTGTAACTGGAATTCAGATCTCCTCCTTCTCCTTTTTCTCCTTATTCTCTAAAAGCTGAAGAAACTTGAGACAAAATGGGAATTTATTAATTCATGTAACTCAGAACAACCAGGATTAAGGGAAACAAATAATGTTCTTTGTCTCTGTTTCCATAACTCTATATGTAGGCTCCTTAACTCTATATGAAGTGGGAGGAGGGGATAAAATGGCCACAGTTAACTTCAAGTTTTCATTATTACAGTTTAGCAATCTCAGAGAAGAGAAACTCTTCTTTTCCCAATTTAGGATACATAAACGTGAGAACGGGGATCTGATCAATCTAGTTTGCGTCATAAGCTCAATCCCTGGGAACATTCATGATGGCCAATCCCTATAATACTATGATTAGAAGCTCTACCAGAATGGCACGGTAGATGTAATGAAGAGAAGCAGTTCCCCTAAAGAAATGTGCGTGTGTGTGTCTGTGTGTGTGTGTGTGTTGGGGAACAGTTGATACTGGAGTTGCTCAAACAGAAGAAGGAGAAATAGGTGTTGAGCATAGTAAATCCACAGATGCCTACTGCACATACTTTCAGTACTAATAGTCCAAATAAAGAATGTGTCTTCACACTAAGCTTAGACACAGAAGTTAGGATTCCTCAGCAAACATTTTGTTCTCTGGGGTGGTGTATTAGAATGCCTACAGAATTCACAGGAAAATATTGGTTTAATATTGTTTTTAAGAAAAGATCTTACGGAAAATAAAATAAAATACAGAAATCTAATATTTCATTTATTTGTGTTAAGAGTATCTCCAAGGGGTTTGTTTTTATTACAGTTTTCCATTTCTCACCAACATAGCCCCAAATGATGTTAATGCTATCATTGCTTGTTTTTGATCTGAAATATATGGTGTAATGTCCTTATCATGCTGCCCAGCTCTGTCACAACAGTCCATTACCTGAATGGAAAACTCCTAGTAATGTGAAGCTTCCTTTTCTCTCTTTTTTTTCCTTCAAGTTTCATTGAGATATAATTGACATACAACACTGTATAAGTTTAAGGTGTACAGTATGATGATTTCACTTACATACATCATGAAAGTTTAGTGAGTATCCATCATCTCATACAGACACAAAATAAAAAAAACTTTTTCTTGTGATGAGAACCCAGGATTTACTCTCTTAACGACTTTCATATATAATATACAGCAGTGTTAATTATATGAATCATGTTGTATTTTATAACCCTAGTACTAATTTATCTTATAACTGGAAGTTTGTACCTTTTGACCACCTTCATCCAATCTCCCCCGACCACTGCCACCACTACCTCCCACCTCTGCTAACCACAAACCCGATCTTTTTTTCTGTGAGTTTCTTTGTTTTTGAGATATAATTTACCTACAGCACTGTGTTAGTTCCTGGTGCACAGTTAGTTCCTGGTGCAATATAGTGATTCAATATCTCCATACGTTATAAAATGATCTCAGTGAAGCTTCCTTCTCTTAATTTTTCTCTTCTTTCTTCTCTTCCTCCTTCATCTTTAAAAATCTGTCCTCTTCAGTACATATAAAGAAATTTAATCCTTCTCAAATAGCAGTGATTTTTGTCACATTTTTCCACTAAGGAACATGACATATAAAAATAATTTGTGAGGACCTTCAAGATGGCGGAAGAATAAGACGCAGAGATCACCTTCCTCCCCACAGATACATCAGAAATACATCTACATGTGGAACAACTCCTACAGAACACCTACTGAATGCTGGCAGAAGACCTCAGATCTCCCAAAAGGCAAGGAACTCCCCACGTACCTGGGTAGGGCAAAAGAAAAAAGAAAAAACAGAGACAAAAGAATAGGGACGGGGACCTGCACCAGTGGGAGGGAGCTTTGAAGGAGGAAAGGTTTCCACACACTAGGAAGCCCCTTCGAGGGCAGAGACTGCGGGTGGTGTGGGGGTGGGGGGGCTTCGGAGCCGCCGAGGAGAGCGCAGCAACAGGGGTGCGGAGGGCAAAGCGGAGAGATTCCTGCACGACGATCGGTACAGACCACCACTTAGCAGCCAGAGAGGCTTGTCTGCTCGCCCACCGGAACCGGTGTGGGCTGGGAGTGAGGCTCAGGCTTCAGAGGCCCGATCCCAGGGAGAGGACTGCGGTTGGCTGCATTAACAAAGCCTGAAGGGGGCTAGTGCACAACAGCTGCCCGGGAGAGAGTCCGGGAAAAAGTCTGGAGCTGCCGAAGAGGCAACAGACTTTTTCTTGCCTCTATGTTTCCTGGTGCACGAGGAGAAGGGATTATAGCGCCACTTAAAGGAGCTCCAGAAACAGACGCAAGCCGCGGCTATCAGCACAGACCCCAGAGACAGGCGTGAGAAGCTAAGGCTGTTGCTGCCGCCACCAAGAAGCCTGTGTGCAAGCACAGGTCACTGTCCACACCTCCCCTCCTGGGGGCGTGTGCAGCCCACTACTGCCAGGGTCCAGTGATCCAGGGACAACTTCCCCCAGAGAACACACAGCGCACCTCAGGCTGGTGGAACGTCATGCCGGCCTCTGCTGCTACAGGTTCGCCCCGAACTCTGTACCCCTCCCTCCCCACCGGCCAGAGTGAGCCAGAGCCCGCGAAACAGCTGCTCCTTTAACCCCGTCCTATCTGAGCAAAGAACAGACGCCCTCAGGTGACCTTACACGCAAAGGCGGGGCCAAATCCAAAGATGAACCGGGAGCTGTGCGAACAAAGAAGAGAAAGGGAAATCTCTCCCAGCAGCCTCAGGAGAAGCGGATTAAATCTCCACAATCAACTTGATGTACCCTGCATCTGTGGAACACCTGAATAGACAAAGAATCATCCCAAATTGAGGAGGTGGACTTTGGGAGCAACAATATATATATTTTTTTCCTTTTTCTCTTTTTCTGACTGTGTATGTGTATACTTCTCTGTGTGATTTTGTCTGTATAGCTTTAGTTTTACCATTTGTCCTAGGGTTCTGTATATCCGTTCTTATGTTTGTTTTCTGCGTTTTTTAGTATAGTTTTTAGCACTTGTTATCATTGATGGATTTGTTTTTTGGTTTGGTTGCTCTCTTCTTTCTTTCTTATTTTTTTTCCTTTTTTTATTAGTTAATTTTTTTTAAAAAAAAATAATTATTATTTTTAAAACTTTATTTTATTTTATTTTCTCTTCTTTCTTTCTTTCTTCTTTTGCTCCCTTTTACTCTGAGCCGTGTGGATGACAGGCTCTTGGTACTCTAGCCAGGCGTCAGGGCTGTGCCGCTGAGGTGGAGGAGCCAAGATCAGGACATTGGTCCACAAGAAACCTCCCACCTCCACGTAATATCTAACAGTGGAAATCTCCCAGAGATCTCCATCTCAATGCCAAGACCCAGCTCCACTCAACGACCAGCAAGCTACAGTGTTGGGACACCCTATGCCAAAAAACGAGCAAGACAAGAACACAACCCCACCCATTAGCAGAGAGGCTGCCTAAAATCATAATAGGGCCACAGACACCCCAAAACACACCAGCAGATGTGGACCTGCCCACCAGAAAGACAAGATCCAGCCTCATCCACCAGAACACAGGCACTAGTCCCCTCCACCAGGAGCCTACACAACCCACTGAACCAACCTTAGCCACTGGGAACAGACACCAAAAACAACGAGAACTACGAACCTGCAGCCTGAAGAAAGGAGACCCCAAACACAGTAAGTTAAGCAAAATGAGAAGACAAAGAAACACACAGCAGATGAAGGAGCAAGGTAAAAACCCACCAGACCTAACAAATGAAGAGGAAATAGGCACTCTACCTGAAAAAGAATTCAGAATAATGATAGTAAAGATAATACAAAATCTTGGAAATAGAATGGAGACAATACAAGAAACATTTAACAAGGAACTAGAAGAAGTAAAGAGCAAACAAACAGTGATGAACCACACAATAAATGAAATTAAAAATTCTCTAGGAGGGATCAAAAGCAGAATAACTGAGGCAGAAGAACGGATAAGTGACCTGGAAGATAAAATAGTGGAAATAACTACTGCAGAGCAGAATAAAGAAAAAAAAAAGAATTGAGTGCAGTATCAGAGACCTCTGGGACAACATTAAACACACCAACGTTCGAATTTTAGGGATCCCAGGAGAAGAAAAGAAAAAGAAACAGACTGAGAAAATATTTGAAGAGATTATAGTTGAAAATGTCCCTAATATGGGAAAGGAAATAGTTAATCAAGTCCAGGAAGCACAGAGAGTCTCATACAGGATAAATTCAAGGAGAAACACACCAAGACACATATTAATCAAACTATCAAAAGTTAAATACAAAGAAAAAATATTAAAAGCAGCAAGGGAAAGAAAAACAAATAACATACAAGAGAATACCCATAAGGTTAAAAGCTGATCTTTCAGCAAAAACTCTGCAAGCCAGAAGGGAGTGGCAGGACATATTTAAAGTGATGAAGGGGAAAAACCTACAACCAAGATGACTCTACCCAGCAAGGATCTCATTCAGATTCGACAGAGAAATTAAAACCTTTACAGACAAGCAAAAGCTAAGAGAATTCAGTATCACCAAACCAGCTTTACAACAAATGCTAAAGGAACTTCTCTAGGCAGGAAACACAAGAGAAGGAAAAGGCCTACAATAACAAACCCATAACAATTAAGAAAATGGTAATACGAATATACCTATCGATAATTACCTTAAATGTAAATGGATTAAATGCTCCAACCAAAAGACACAGACTGGCTGATTGGATACAAAAATAAGACCTGTATATATGCTGTCTACAAGAGACCCACTTCAGACCTAGGGACACATACAGACTGAAAGTGAGGGGATGGAAAACAATATTCCATGCAAATGGAAATCAAAAGAAAGCTGGAGTAGCAATTCTCATATCAGACAAAAAAGACTTTAAAACAAAGACAAGACAAGAGACAAATAAGGACACTACATAATGATCAAGGGATCGATCCAAGAAGAAGATATAACAATTGTAAATATTTATGCACCCAACATAGGAGCACCTCAATACATAAGGCAAATACTAACAGCCATAAAAGGGGAAATTGACAGTAACACAATCATAGTAGGGGACTCTAACATCCCACTTTCACCAATGGACAGATTCCAAAATGAAAGTAAATAAGGAAACACAAGCTTTAAATGATACATTAAACAAAAGGGACTTAATTGATATTTATAGGACATTCCATCCCAAATCAACAGAATACACTTTCTTCTCAAGTGCTCATGGAACATTCTCCAGGGTAGATCATATCTTGGGACACAAATCAAGCCTTGGTAAATTTAAGGAAACTGAAATATTATCAAGTATCTTTTCCGACCACAACGCTATGAGACCAGATGTCTATTACAGGACAAAATCTGTAAAAAATACAAACACATGGAGGCTAAACAATACACTACTTAGTAACCAAGAGATCACTGAAGAAATTAAAGAGGAAATCAAAAAATACCTAGAAACTAATGACAATGAAAACAAGACAACCCAAAACATATGGGATGCAGCAAAAGCAGTTCTAAGAAGGAAGTTTATAGCAATACAATCCTACCTTAAGAAACAAGAAACATCTCAAATGAACAACCTAACCTTACACCTAAAACAATTAGAGAAAGAAGAACAAAAAAAAACACAAAGTTAGCAGAAGAAATCATAAAGATCAGAACAGAAATAAATGAAAAAGAAATGAAGGAAACGATAACAAAGATCAATAAAACTAATATCTGGTTCTTTGAGAAGATAAACAAAATTGATAAACCACTAGCCAGATTCATCAAGAAAAAAGGAAGAAGACAAATCAATAGAATCAGAAATGAAAAAGGAGAAGTAACAACGGACACTGCAGAAATATAAAGGATCATGAGAGATTGCTACAGGCAACTCTATGCCAATAAAATGCACAACCTGGAAGAAATGGACACATTCCTAGAAATGCACAAACTTCCGAGACTGAACCAGGAAGAAATAGAAAATATGAACAGACCAGTCACAGGTACTGAAATTGAAACTGTAATTAAAAATCTTCCAACAAACAAAAGCCCAGGACCAGATGGTTTTACAGGCAAATTCTATCAAACATTTAGAGGAGAGCTAACACCTATCCTTCTAAAACTCTTCCACAATATAGCAGAGGGAGGAACACTCCCAAACTCATTCTACGAGGCCACCATCACCCTGATACCAAAACCAGACAAAGATGTCACAAAGAAAGAAAACTATAGGCCAATGAACACACATGCAAAAATCCTCAACAAGATACTAGCAACCAGAATCCAACAGCACATTAAAAGTATCATACACCATGATCAAGTGGGGTTTATCCCAGGAATGCAAGGATTCTTCAATACATGCAAATCAATCATTGTGATACACCATATTAACAAATTGAAGGAGAAAAACCATATGATCATCTCAATAGATGCAGAGAAATCTTTTGACAAAATTCAACACCCATTTATGATAAAAAACCCTCCAGAAAGTAGGCATAGAGGGTACTTACCTCAACATAATAAAGGCCATATATGACAAGCCCACAGCCAACATCATTCTCAATGGTGAAAAGCTGAAACCATTTCCTCTAAGATCAGGAACAAGACAAGGTTGTCCACTCTCACCACTATTATTCAACATAGTTTTGGAAGTTTTAGCCACAGCAATCAGAGAAGAAAAAGAAATAGAAGGAATCCAAATTGGAAAAGAAGAAGTAAAGCTGCCATTGTTTGCAGATGACATGATACTATACATAGAGAATGCTCAAGATGCTACCAGAAAACTACTAGAGCTAATCAAAGAATTTGGTAAAGTAGCAGGATACAAAATTAATGCACAGAAATCTCTTGCATTCCTATACACTAATGATGAAAAATCTGAAAGTGAAATTAAGGAAACACTCCCATTTACCACTGCAACAAAAAGAATAAAATATGTAGGAATAAACCTACCTAAGGAGAAAAAAGATCTGTATGCAGAAAATTATAAGACACTGATGAAAGAAATTAAAGATGATACAAAGAGATGGAGAGATATGCCATGTTCTTGGATTGGAAGAATCAACACTGTGAAAATGACTATACTACCCAAAGGAATCTACAGATTCAATGAAATCCCTATCAAACTACCACTATTTTTCACAGAAGTAGAACAAAAAATTTCACAATTTATATGGAAACACAAAAGATCCCAATTAACCAAAGGAATCTTGACAAAGAAAAACAGAGCTGGAGGAATCAGGCTCTCTGACTTCAGACTATACTACAAAGCTACAGTAATCAAGCCAGTATGGTACTGGCACAAGAACAGAAATATAGGTCAATGGAACAGGATAGAAAGCCCGGAAATAAACCCATGCACATATGGTCACTTTATCTTTGATAAAGGAGGCCAGCATATACAGTGGGGATAAGACAGCCTCTTCAATAAGTGGTGCTGGGAAAACTGGACAGCTACATGTAAAAGAATGAAATTAGAGCACTCCATAACACCATACACAAAAATAAACTCTAAATGGATTAAAGTCCTAAATGTAGGGCCAGACACCATCAAACTCTTAGAGGAAAACATAGAACACTACATGACATAAATCACAGCAAGATCCTTTTTGACCCACCTCCAAGAGAAATGGAAATAAAAACAAAAATAAACAAATGGGACCTAATGAAACTTCAAAGCTTTTGCACAGGAAAGGAAACCATAAACAAGATGAAAAGACAACCCTCAGAATGGGAGAATATATTTGCAAATGAAGCAACTGACAAAGGATTAATCTCCAAAATTTACAAGCAGCTCATGCAGCTCAATACCAAAAAAACAAACAACCCAATCCAAAAATGGGCAAAAGACCTAAATAGACATTTCTCTGAAGAAGATATACAGATTGCCGACAAACACATGAAAGCATGCTCAACATCATTAATCATTAGAGAAATGCAAATCAAAACTACAATGAGATGTCATCTCACACCAGTCAGAATGGCCATCATCACAAAATCTAGAAACAATAAATGCTGGAGAGGGTGTGGAGAAAAGGGAACACTTTTGCACTGTTGATGGGAATGTAAATTGATACATCCATTATGGAGAACAGTATGGAGGTTCCTTAAAAAACTAAAAATAGAACTACCATGCAACCCAGCAATCCTACTACTGGGTATATACCCTGAGAAAACCATAATTCAAAAAGAGTCATGTACCACAATGTTCATTGCAGCTCTATTTACAATAGCCAGGACATGGAAGCAACCTAAGTGTTCATCAACAGATGAATGGATAAAGAAGATACATATATATATATGTATATATGTATATATATATATACATATATACATATATATATATACAATGGAATATTACTCAGCCATAAAAAGAAATGAAGTTGAGTTATTTGTAGTGAGATGGATGGACTTAGTGTCTGTCATACAGAGTGAAGTAAGTCAGAAAGAGAAAAACAAATACCGTATGCTAACACATATATATGGAATCTAAAAAAAAAAAAAAATGGTCATGAAGAACCTAGGGGCAAGACGGGTCAAAGTCGCAGACCTACTAGGGAATAGACTTGAGGATATGGGGAGGGGGAAGGGTAGCTGAGACAAAGTGAGAGAGTGACATGGACATATATACACTACCAAATGTAAAACCGATAGCTAGTGGGAAGCAGCCGCATAGCACAGGGAGATCAGCTCGGTGGTTTGTGACCACCTAGAGGGGTGGGATAGGGACAGTGGGAGGGAGGGAGATGCAAGAGGGAAGAGATATGCGGATATATGTATATGTATAACTGATTCACTTTGTTATAAAGCAGAAACTAACACACAACTGTAAAGCAATTATACTCAATAAAGATGTTAAAAATAATAATAATTTTTACCTTCTAATTGACTAATTTAAAAATATTTTAAAGTCTCTGAAATCAGAATGAGCTTCACAGTTGCTGTCAAAGGAGTTTCACTAGCCGATTTCTCTTACTATATTTTCTTGAAAATTTCTTACGGATATAATGGCTCAAATTATAATTGACAGCAGTGTTATTATCAGAGTAATATGAAATTAACACTCATTGGATAAAAGGAGCTGAACAAATACATGTTATTTGAGAAGAGGGACAGATTGCCTAGATTTAGTTCCTGGTTCGGCTTATGAGCTGTCTGCTTTGGGGCAAATTACTTTGACTCTGTGCCTCAATTTTCTCATTTGTAAAATAACAATACTATAATTAATTATATTTCAGAATTGTTGTGGACTTAAATTGGTAATGAATTGCATTAGTGCAGTGCTTAGAATAGTCCCTGGTACGTAATAAGTATTATATGTTTTGTTCTTATTGTAATAATCATCATTCTCATTATTGTTAGGCTGTTGTTAAAATTCTTATTTATAATACTTTCAATCTGCAAAGAACCCATAATGATAGAATAAGCAGATTCTCAATCTCAGAACAGGTTTAGTTGGACTATTTAACCCATCTGGTTGTAAAATACGTAACCCAGAGTGGATCTGTTCAAGCATTGTATAAAAGGACACAGATTTATTTTAAATTAAAAATAATACAAATCAGAAGGACCTTAGAGTCTGATATTAGGAAAAATGACACTTGCTAATTGACATTATTGTGCTATCTTTAAGAAGCTTAACCAGGAAATATCTATAAATTGAATTTTTAAGAGGCCTACAAAATGACACCTCTGTTTTGTTTTGTTTTGTTTTTTTGCGGAACGCAGGCCTTTCACTGTTGTGGCCTCGCCCGTTGCGGAGCACAGGCTCCAGACGCGCAGGCTCAGCGGCCATGGCTCACGGGCCCAGCCGCTCCGTGGCATGTGGGATCTTCCCGGACCGGGGCACGAACCCGTGTTCCCTGCATCGGCAGGCAGACTCTCAACTACTGCACCACCAGGGAAGCCCACCTCTGTTTTTGATTAACCACCAGTATATTGGTACAAAATGTGAGGTTTTTTTCTCCTACATACTAGAGTCAGTTGGAATAACTGTGCACCTGGGAATGTGCTAAAACCACAACAGTAATAGAAGTTGATTAGTTCACTGAAAGTTGATTGGATTTTCCACTGTCGGGCCCTACTTGATACAAAGAGTTGAAATCATGCAGCTACTAAGAATATTAATCTAGCCATAATATGCCATGATGCACATGCAATAATTTTTTTGAGAGAGAAGAGTAGTTTTTTGAAAGATAGAAATAAATTCTGAGGGAAATTATTTTAAATATAAGACCATTAAAATCACTTTGACTTGGGCTTCCCTGGTGGCGCAGTGGTTGAGAGTCCGCCTGCTGATGCAGGGGACACGGGTTCGTGCCCCGGTCCGGGAGGATCCCACGTGCTGCGGAGCGGCTAGGCCCGTGAGTCGTGGCCACTGGGCCTGCGTGTCCGGAGCCTGTGCTTCGCAACGGGAGAGGCCACAACAGTGAGAGGCCAGCGTACCGCAAAAAAATAAATAAATAAATAAAATAACTTTGACTTGATGTAAGACCACTTCTCTTAGAAAATGAAAACATTTGTCTTGATCCTTTAGAGACATCCATTCAGTATGCAGAATATGTTTTCTGCTTTGCTATTGTCATTGTTAATTGTTGATTTTTTTTCTGCTCTACTCAATGCAGGGTTCTAATTACAAAAATCTGGTTCTGTGATATATGTTTGAGGGCTGGTTGTCATAATTATAGTAAATAATAACATAATTTAATTGGCAGGAGAAAATTAGTGCACATTTCTATAAGTCAAGGACTGAAAAAACACATTATAATTATATATGTGTTTTCATGTGTGTGTTTCTACAAAATATATACTCACAGAAAAATTGAAAATGTTTTTGTATGTCTTAATACCCAGCAATTTTGTATAAGCTTAGCGTGAACAAAGGGAAACATCCACCATCTATAACACTGAACACACTGCACAGACAAGCTTTAAATATAGCAGAGTAGGGAGAATCAAATCTTGTTGAGAGATGATTCCACAAAGAGGGTTGCTTATCTAATTTTGCCATATTTGGACACTAGACTCCACAGTGACATGATACTGTCATCTACGCATGACAGTACTTGAAATAATTCCTTAATTTGCATTGGAGAATATGTGAAAATAATTTATGAAGAGCACGGTGATAATATATCATTAAAAACATGACCTTTTTCATACTGACTCATCAAGGATATGTAGTAAATTTTGGCATCAGTCTTCAGTTCCTCCTCACCAACAATTATATGATCACCTTTAACCTGTATGAGGAAATAGTTCTGACCTGAACTGGATTAATTATTTTTCTCTCACATACCCCACATTGTTGTATTCAATACAATCTAATCTTAGACATCGGATTCTTTTTTCTAGGTTCTAATTAGAGGCAGATTGTAACTGTTGCATTGCAGAATTTAACTGGGTACTGGCAGACACTGAGAATTTGTCATAATTCAAAGGACAAATATAAGAATTTAGTACAGTGCCTTTTAAAATTGATTTCCAAGGAATAATGTTTATCCTTTCAATAGATTTTTCAAAATACTGGTGGCCTGCTTCCCTACCGATCTCAAGAATGTTTGCATGAAGCTTAGTTTTTTGTTCATGAGCCACTTCTCTGTTCTATTGGCATATGGGTCTTGTCTGTCCTGATCAGTATCCTCCACACACTGGAGCCATGGACGTCGTGTTTAAAAACATTTTGGTGGAAAATGTCTCTTTTGCTTGAAGACAGCATTGAAAGGGTTTGGTCAGAAATATCATAATTTATCCATTCATGTCAATACTGCAGAGCATACATGTACTAAAGTCTATAAAATAAACCATTTAATGAAACAGTTACTCTCAACTCTTGACTGCCAAGGTCATTGCAGAACTTCAGTTAAGATAACCAAATAAGGAATTTAGTATTTTCATAACTTTATCCACATCAGAGAGTTCAGTGGGGAATGTACAAGTTTGGTAACTTCAGCTTTAACTTGCCCAATACAAACTAGAAACTAGAAAAGAAAATGGAATTATTTAACGTAGAGGACCATTAGGGGACCAGCAGACCATCTGAAATTGTATCAGCACGAGTAATACTGTGATTACATTTGCATGTGAGATATAACTGAGGATATCCATAGTTTTATGAATATTTTTAAAGGGGTCTGTTACCAAGGAATGTTTAAGAACCAGTACCATTCTGGTAATTCTGTGCATCCAGTAAAGTAGAGAAAGAATGAACACAGAAACAGTCACTCTGCAAATATATGTTTATGCACATGATAAAAGAAATCCATACGCTTACATGTGTACAAATAAATACCCAGCATCTGCTAAATATCCCATTAACTTTTAAAATTCCTACTAACAGACACTAAATTTTCACCAGGTCAGTTAAAAGTGTGCTTTTAGTTTCAATAGCAGAAAAAAAATCCTTGTACTTTCTTGGTTTCCCTAAATCCTTTTATATTCTGGTGATAATATTTCAAGGTTTAGAAAAGTCAGTCATTATAAACCTCAGAAGTTTGTACTTCTGTTAAGAGGAAAAAATAAATAATGAATAGCTACATAATATAGTTAGGAGGATTATATGAATAAATACATGTAAAGCTCTATTTAGAACTTGCTAAATTCACTATAAATATTCGCTATCATTATTATAAAGGAACAAATTATGCTATTCTCTGAACATCTTCAGAAAACAGAAAGATTATTTCTGTAATCTATAATTCATAAATCTATGGTGTAACTGCTGCATGTGGTATTTGACTGGGTCTTTGTAGACCTTGATAATTTGTCATACTTCAGAACACAGACAGCATTTTAGAATTTCCAGCCTAATCTAGAATTCCAGTAACAACTCAAAGGGAGTCCCTTGACACACCAGGAAAGACCATGTGAAGAGGATGAAAAGACAAGGTTCAGACTTGGGGAAATATGTGCCAACAATATATCCAACATAGGATTAGTATCTAGAATATATAAAGAACCCTCAAGACTCAAATTTTTAAAAATTCATTTTAATTAGAAAATGAGTAAAAGACATGAACATATCTTTCATTTAGAAGGATATGCAGGTGGCAAATAAGCATGTTAAAAGATTTTCAGTATCATTAGCCATCGAGGAAATGCAACCACAAGGGAATATCACTGTACACTTACCAGAATGACAAAAAATAAAAAATTCTGGGAACACTAAATTTTAGTAAGGATGCAGAGAAACTAAATTACTTGTACATTACTGGTGGGAATGTAAAATGGTACTGTCACTCAGGAAAAGTTAGGTGATTTCTTATAAAGCTAAATGTGTAACTACCATATGAAGCAGAAATTACTCTCTTGGACATTTATCCCAGAGAAATAAAAATGTATGTTCACATAAAAACCTGCACACAAATGTCCACTGTAGCTTTATTTATAATAACCTAAAATGTGGATACAACCCAGATGTTCTTCAAAGAATAAATGGTTAAATAATCTAAATATTTCTCAGCAATGAAAGAAACAAACTACTGATACATGCAACAACTTGGATGAAACTCCAGGGAATTATTCTGAACGAAAAAAAAAAAAAAAAAGAGGCAATCCCAAAAGGTTACTTTACTTATAATTCTATTTATATAACATTTTTGAAATGACCGTGTTATGAGTTGAATTGTGTCCCCTCAAATTCATACGTCGAAGCCGTAACCCCGATTACCTCAGAATGTGACTGTTTTTGGAGACAAGACTTTTAAAGAGATAATTAAGTTAAAACGAAGCCATTAGGGCAGGCCCTAATCAAATCTTAACTGGTGTCCTTGTAAGAAGAAGAAATGTGGTCACACAAAGAGACACCGGGTACACACATACTCCAAGAAAGATCATGTGAGGGCAGAGCGAGCCAAGAAGAGAGGCCTCAGAAAAAGTCAAACCTGCTTACTCCTTGATCTGGGACTTCAAGCCTCCTTGGGCTTTACCACCTACTTGTAGTTATAGAGTTGTTCTATATTTTGGCTGTGTGGTAGTAGATACACTAACCTATGTACACATGTGATAAAAGTTTATAGAGCTAAATACACAGACAAATGAATACAAGAAAAACTAGGGAAATCTGAGTAAATTTGGTAGATTATAACAAGGTCAATATCTTGATTGTGATATTATACTATAGTTTTACAGGAATTTACATTTAGAAGAAAAGGGCACAAAGGATCTCTCTGTATTATTTAGTATAAGAGCCTGTGAATTTAAAATTAAACTAACAGAATTTTTATTAAAATATGTATTTTGAAAATAGGGCCCTGCATCTTCTCTGTTACAATTAATTAAGTCTATTTTATAATTTGTGTTATTTATTGTTGTTGGGATTTTTTCCCACTTATTTTGCCAGATAATTACTCAAAGGTAGACAAAGACAAAATGGTCTTTATTTGAGGAAAATACAGGTAATTCAATATCACTGAATTAGCAATGTAAGTTTATTCTATTTACAAATTATGGGAGAAAAAAGCATCATGTTATCATTGTAGTTTGAATTTCAGCCAACAAATTCTAGTATGTATGTGAAATGTAACTTGCCTACCAACACTTATTTATTCCTTTGTGTTTTTGTTTGTTTGAAATTATCTTGAATTGTATTTTGAGATCTAATTCTAACTGTAGGAATTTAATGAGTCACTTTAATTCTCATCAGTTTCTTGGGGATGAAGGGCAGGGTATTTGAGGACTCTGTGTCTATAGTGTCTGTGAGGGAGGAGTATCAGCTAGTCTTTGTTACCTGAACACACTGAATCCTTTGAGATATGCATTTTACCACTTCATACTCAGTCTTTTATCAAATTAACTTACAGGTAAATCATCCATTTTTACCACTGCAAGGTCTCTAAAGTTTCAGCTTTCTTTTGGTAAATATCATGCCACTCTCAAGGGTGCAGAAAATATTTGGTTGCTCTTATACCCCTCTAGGTCTAAATTAAACTTTATGCAGCTTTTAAAGACTCCGTACTATTCACAGGTAAAGAAGATATCATTCTACTATATCTGCTTTGGGATGAGAGCCAATCTCAAATCTATCTGCAGAAATACTCCACATAATGATATCTGTATGAGTTTTCTATAACTTTGTAAAAAAAAGAAAATCACATTGAAACTTAGTGGATTAAAACCACAGACATATTATATCACCACTGGATCAGGAATCCAGGCTTAGCTGTTTCTCTGGCTCAAGAGTCTCTCACAAGGCTGCAAGCAAGATAACGTCCAAGGCTGCAGTTATCTTAGACCATCTCACATGGCTGTTGGCAGTACTCAAGCCCTCACTTCCTGTTGACCAGAGACAAGTTCCATTTCTTGTGGATTCCTCCATAGGACCACTCACAACATGGCAGCTTGTTTCCTCCCAAGTGAGGGCACCAAAAAAAGAAGAGATCTGGCAAGATGGAAGCCATAGTCTCAGGAATGCCATATTTTATTTAAAAGAAGAAAGTTACTAGGACCAGCCCACACTCAAGGTGATAGCATTGCACAGAGCCTGACACTCAATGTTGCAGATCTCTGGAGGCCATCTCAGAGGCTTCCTACCACCCTAACCTACTGCCCATATACTGTTCCTGTAGCCTGTGCAAAGGGGAAATCTGGTTTCCCTCAAGGAAGACATAGATCTGCTTTCTCAGGAGAGACATAGATCTCCTCTGCTCTGGAATGTCCCGCTGCCCTTTAGCCTCCTCTTCCTCCTCATACACATAAACAAATTGATCCAAGGATGGGGACAAGTCAAGATATAGACACAAAATTTTGTGTTCCTTCCCCAAGTTTACGATTTCCTTTATCCCTAAGAATTTTTATTTAACATGGAAGTGAGGTAGCTTGCCCCTTCATCTATTTTTTTCAAATCTATTGTTTATGCCCTGAATCCTTCAAGGCTTGGATTTTTGAAACCCAAGAGCATAGCATTGACTTCATTGATTTCCATATTTTGCTGTGTCCTCCTTTCTTTGAGGAGGTAAGCATAGAACAATCTAGATCCTGATTAAATAGGGGAAGTATCATGGAGTAATGTCAAGAGTGAGGGAAAAAATTACCATATCAAAATGCATCAAATTTTCATCTCATCATATAATTTTATAAAGTAATAGTGATTCCAAATAATCACTGTTAAAATTAAAGGAATCTAAATAATGACTTTCAAAAGAATAAATAGAGAAGAAAGGTTACTAAAATGTAAGACTTTTCACAGAAAATTCTAAACAAATTACATTTAATGATGACTTACTAGACCATTCCCCTTCAAAGCAGAAAGAAGGCTTAGATGGTCACTGTCCTCATTGCTGTTTAAAACTGTTTACACAGCAGCGCTATTTACAATAGCCAATGCATGTAAACAACCTAAATGTCCAGTGACCGATGAATGGATAAAGAAAATGTGGCATATATATACAATGGAATATTACTCAGCCATTAAAAGGAATGAAATAATGCCATTTGCAGCAACATGGATGGACCTAGAGATTATCATACTAAGCGAAGTAAGTCAGAAAGAGAAAGACAAAAACCATATGATATCACTTATATGTGGAATCTAATATATGACACAAATGAACATATCTACAAAACAAAAACAGACTCACAGATATAGAGAACAGACTTGTGGTTGCCAAGGGGGAGGGGGTGTGGGGGAAGGAGTTTGGGACTAGCAGATGCAAGCTATTATATATAGGATGGATAAAAAACAAGGTCCTACTGTATAGCACAGGGAACTCTATTCAATATCCTGTGATAAACCATAATGGAAAAGAATATGACAAAGAATATATATATATATATGTATAACTGAGTCACTTTGCTGTACAGCAGAAATTAAATACAACATTGTAAATCAACTATACTTCAATAAAATTTAAAAAAATTGTTTAGAAGGCTCTAGCTAATGCAATAGCAAGAAGATGTAAATACTGGCAAGAAAAGAATCAAATATATCTTTACTTGAAGATGATATGACTGTGAGAAACACACAAAAATTTGGTAAGAAGACAATATTTGTAAATAGTATAGACGTATACGCTTAAAGAACATTTATTATATATATATATATGTATGATTGAAGAGAATCATACATCCCTAGAGGCCATTCCAAAGTTGATAGCTTGAATATATTTGCATATAAATACACTCATGGCTTATTATATTGTGGAACTGTTTAGTGCATCAGTAGAATTCAATGTAAAGTAAAACAGAAATCAACAAACAAAAATAACTTTTTTTGTATTTTAAATACAAATAACTGTGTTCAGATCTTTGTTGAATTCTTGTCACCCTAGACACTCTTGGCTCTGTTTTTCTTCTGTTTCATATTTGGTTTTTTTCCTTCTCTTATTCTATTTCTGGCCTGCCTACACTCAGCCACTTCTTAAATATAGGGATTTTCTAAGTTTCTTGCCTTGTCTTTATTTTACCTTTCTTAACACTGCTCCCAAGAAGATCACTTTCAATCTCATTCAGTATCATAGACTCATGACTTCAGAACTTCCTTTCATATGAATAATATTCATATCCTCAATTAGACCTCTCCTGAGAATTCCAGCCTTACCACACACTATAGCCCAGGGATGTCCTCAATGCTCAATATGATATGCAACTCAAACTGTACAGTGCAATACTGAACACACATCTTCATTCCCCTGAAAAAATTAAAACAAAACTTAACTCAGTTTATTATCATGACTTCACTATTTCAGATAAGATCATTACCCATTTACTAATCACACAGGTTTGCATGGTTGAAATCATTCTCGAATTTATATCTATTTCTTTATCCTCTTTATTCTGTCTCTTTGATACTGCTAAAATCATTATTCATTTTGCTTTTCCACTGTGGTTTTCTTATTTCAGGTCCTCTTTAACTCTCACATAGACTATTAAAGTTTTTTTGTTGATACGTTTTTCTGTCAGTAGTCATGGCCTCCAATACATTCTGAACCCCACTGCCAGATCTGTCTTCCTATTGCAGACATTTTATTCCATCAGACATATTAAAAACAAAACAAACAAATAAACAACAAAGCTCAATTGAATCCCTCTTTCCTATACATTAAGATCTGGGTACCCTAACCTGGCAATTCATGCCCTTTTTAACATCTTATATCTTCCAACTCTTATTCTCACTACCTAAGCTCTAGTCAAACTGAACTACTTATTTTTGTCCCTATACAACTTATCCTTACTGACCTCTGAGATATGACTTATAAGCCCCCTCTATCTGCAATCCCCTTCAACATCATCACAGGCTATAATTTACCTATTCTTTATATACAGCATAAATACCATCTTTTTAGTGAAATTCTCTAGCCAGAGTAACATCATCTTTCTCTGAGCTCCACTAGCACTTTAACTGTGGCATTTTTATAGCATTTATCTCATCTATGTTATATTAAAGTTATATTGCAGACTTGTGAGATGCTGAAGGAGAGGACCCTAAGCTGTGCTCAGACTCTAAACCCATAGAAAGTCTGAGATAATAAGTATATTTTGTTTTTAGCTGTTAAGTTTATGGTAATTGTTGTGCAAGAGTGTAAAAGTAAATACAGATTTAGATGCCTCAAAGTGGGTGTTCTTGTCAGATACCTAAAAATGTGAGAGCAGCTTTGAAATGAGGTAGAGGCCAAAGTAATTTTGAGGAGCATGACTGAGAAAGCCTAAACTGCCTTAAACAACTGTTATTAGAAATATGGACTTGGAAGATATTGCTGGCAAGGGCTCAAAAGGAAAGGAGGAACGTATTTTCAGAAATTGGAGGAAGGGAAGTCTTTGTTATATAGTGACAGAAAACTTAGTAAAATTGTCTCCTGCAGTCATATGGGAAGAGGAACTTAAATACAGAACTTGTTATATAGCTAAGGAGATTTCTAAGCAAAGTATTAAAAATGCCACCCTGATTGCTTCTTGCTGCTTACAGTAAAATGTGAAGAGAGATTATTTGAGGGAAGAACTAGTAAACAAAAAGAAACCAGGGCTTGATGGTTTAGAAAACTGTCAGTCTCTCCACATGGCAAAAGCTATTAAAATTAAGTAATTGCTTCTAAAAATGTGGACTAGAGAAAAAGGGAGTATCCATAAAACCTTTTACTAAAACCACAGAAAGATCCAAAGGTCACTGTATTCAGTCACACAGAAACCCTTTCAGGAGACTAAGCATGTGCCTCACATATCCTCTCAAACCATAAGGTCTCTGGGAATCTTAAGGGCATTGCCCCTTGGTCATTTCAAAAGGAGCCAAAGATAGTGAAGGGATTATTGTTCTTAAAAAAAAGTGGATGTGGTCTTTGTACAACAAAGTGAAATTTGAAATACATTGCAGATACCCAAAGTTCTTAAGAAAACTGTCTCAACAGAGACACTACTATATGGAATTGAAATTGACAGAACACAAAAGGGCAGGACCCTGTTGGACCCTCAAAATGCTATTGGTGCAAAGTCGGTTGATAAAACTATTCAGCTGCAAACATATACAAACCATGTTTTACAGTTTTTCAGTTGTGGACTTTGAGTGAGATGGAAGCAGCTATTCAGAATGTTTATTTTGCAAAGTTTTAAAAAAATGAAGTGTAATTTTTTCTGCTGACAAAATTCACTGGAAGGGACCGTGTCATCTACCTTCTTGTTTGCAAAGATCTTTATATTTTTCTGATATGTTCAAGAATGTACTTAGTATTTTCTGAGAGGGATGATTTCATGGTCTCCTCTGCATTAGCAGGAAAGAATACAGAAAGTGAAGGAAATGACAACCAAGTAGACTTTTGTGACTGATAGTTATTATAAAAAGCCTTTTTGAAAAGGTTGATTTTGTAGTATGTTTACTAACAGTATGCTTTTCTGCAGAAATCTCCCCAGGGTGAGAGATCAGTGAGAGTGAACACAACAGCAATGCAATTTACAGATGTAGTTGGCAAGTCAGAGCCAGAAAGCTTCCTGGGCCAGGAGAGGACCAACTACCACAGCTATTACTGAAACCTTGATCTCCTGGTTAGGATCAGTGCCTCTGACCATAAAGAGTAGTATTTTTGAGGTTTTGGTACAGTTTATTAGATTTTTATTGGTTTGGATGAGTCACTAAATAATTTATTATTGAGTTCTGTCTATGTACTAGTATAATAGGCTAATATAAATTAAACCATACTTATACAAAAATTGTCAATGGCCTCATCACATTCAACATTACATATTTAAAAATCCATAAGATTTTACACAATATAGTAGCTGCCTATATTGTTATTCTTTCTGTGTTCCAACTTCACATTTTATTTTATTTTCTGGCTTCTCCAAATGGTTGAATTCTCCCTTCAGGATATTCAAGCAGTGCAATTTTCTCTGGCTGAAATATTCTGATTTATCCTCCTTCCTGAAACACACACACACACACACACACACATTCATGAGATTTCAAAAAGCAATTTCTACTCCTCATTTAAGTAACTTCTTTAACTCAATCTAAGTTTGGTCAATCTCTTAAAAAATTTTAAAATGGATAGTGTTTTCCATTCATTGCACACTACATTTCACCATTATTTACTTGTGGGATTTTTTGTTGTACATCTGTCATTCCTATTAGACTCTAATTTCTATGAACGTAAGGACTGTGCCTGTTTTATGATGGTTAATGTGTGTAAGGCACTGTAAAAGGAATGTACAAAGTATTCAATCAATATCTGGGGATGAATTAAATATCAAATTGTTAATAGATATTTTGCATAAGTATATACATTTATATTTAATGTAATATCTCCATTAGCACTCTTCTTTCCCCTTTTTTAGGGGAACTGATATCTTTGGAATTTATTAGAAATTTAAAATTTCTGTTTATGTAATTATACATTGCCAATTCGCAGTTAGCCATTTCCTCTTTCAGTCATGTCCTCAGCTTCCTGACATAGGAAACCTTAATATCCTGGTTAAAGGGAGGAATAATGCAGCAAAATAGGCATATTCCTTAAACAGAAAACACTGTCTTGCATAATGTTAGAACCAATAAAGTAATTTTGATTAAACCTCTGAAACTGATTTTTTTTTATATTGCAATATTTATGCAAGTATAATTGTTGCTCAGCTTTCTCGTCCTGTCTATATTAGATTCTCTCATCCTTCAGCCTGGCTGTAACTGGGAGCCTAGAGGACACATTAGTTTGCTGCTACTCACATGTTTTCAATTTAAGTTTTATCTGTTATCTTCTTTGCATAAATGGCCTCTACATAGCTGCCAATTATCTACAGAGTCCAGAGGAGAATATAGTGGGACTGCTTAATAGACTGCATGTACAAAAGTGGGGGTGGGGGGAGAAAGGAAAATTGGAATCATTTAAAATTTTATCTGAATACTCTCTGTTTCCTGACAAAATATACTATCAGCCTCTACTTTTCTGGTTCTGTTTTTGTTTTTTATAGCTATATAAATATAAAAATATTTACCAGAATAAAGTGGGAGAAGCCAGGAAGGAAGGTTTCTGGGTCCCTTCAACGCACTAATTAATTTAGTTAAATCAAGAGATTCCCTCTCTTTTTCTAAGTTTCCATGTTCTCATCTGAAAAATGAGTAAAACACATATCTGCGCAAAGTCAGAGAACTAGACCAGGCCATGTCTAATTGAGTCTCTAAGCTCTAGTGTTCCCCATCTTAGCCTAATAAAAAGATAATATATCAAAATGGAGCTACTGCTTAAATCATAAAGCACGAGTCTTGCCTACTTTTAGGACCAATGAAATTAAGTTCAAATTGAAACTACAAAACAAATTGTCTTTGTTAAAAGAAATTTAAATTAAAAGTCATTGTGGGTGTCTTCTCTTCACAGAACTAGAATAAATAATCCTAAAATTTGTATGGACCCCCAAAAGACCCTGAAGCAGTCCTAAGAAAGAAGAACAAAGCTGGAGTATCACACTCCCAAATTTTGACTACACCACAAAACTATAGTAATAAAATCAGTATCGTAGTGGCACAAAAACAGACACATAGATCAATGGAACAGAATAGAGAGCCCAGAAATAAACCCATGCTTATATGATCAATTAACTTACAACAGGGAGGCATGACTATACAATGGGGAAAAGACAGTCTCTTCATTAAGTGGTGTTGGACAAACTAGACAGCTGTATGTAAAAGAATGAAACTAGAACGTTTTCTCAAACTGTATACAAAAATAAACTCAAAATAGATTAAAGACTTAAATATGAGACCTGAAACCATAAAACTTCTAAAAGAAAACATAGGCAATACACTCTTTGACATCAGGCTTAGCAATATATTTTTGGATCTGTCTCCTCAGGCAAGGGCAACAAAAGCAATTAATGGAAAAAAAAAAAAAAAGCAATTAATGGGATCTAACCAAAAAGCTTTTGCACAGAGAAGGAAACTATCAACAAAACAAAAAGGCACCCTAATGAATAGGAGACTATATTTGTAAACAGTATGTCCAATAAGGGATTAATGTGCAAAATATATTAAGAACTCAATTCAATATGAAAAAGAAAAACAACCAGATTAAAAAATGTGCTGATGACTTGAATAGACATTTTTCCAAAGAAGACATACATATGGCCAACAAGCACATGCAAAGATGCTCAACATTACTAATCATCAAGGAAATGCAAATCAAAACCACAATGAGATACCACTTAACACGTGTCATCTTTTTCATCAAAAAGACAAGAAATAACAAGTGTTGGTGAGGATGTAGAGAAAAAAGGAAATCTCATACACTGTTGGTTGGAAGTAAATTGCTGCAGACACTATGGAAAACAGAACTAGAAGTTCCTCAAAAATTTAAAAATAGAACTACCATATGATGAAGCAATTCTTCTTTAAAAATTATCTTTCCTTTAGCTTGTTGGTTCATTATGTTTATGTGCTCTAATCAATACTGGTTAAAAATGTAAAATATAATTTAAAAATTAAACAAAGACTTACATATTTAATTACTCAGTCTTTCAATCCACTTTTTTTCAAAGTATGCATTATAATACATAAATAATACATTAAAAACAAGTGAATTTTCAATTATTTTACACTCTACTCAAAAGTCTGTGAAATACAGGTCTCTAATACAAGAGAAAAGATTCCAGTCTTTGCAGTTCTGAGTGAATGGATATGACCCAAGTAGGCAGAGATTCTGAGTTGTCTTTGTCTGAAGGCTGGTGCCTGCTTAAAATGCTGTGTGAGTTGATGACTTTATCCATCCTCCAATAGGAAGAAGATGCAGATGTTGGCAAGAAATAAGCCAAATTTTAAAGAATCTGTAAGAGATCATGAGCATTGAGGTCTTTGGATTTGGCAGCAGAGTCCTGGAGAGCCAGAAGAGGGCTAGAAGTCAGGATACCAGGTTTCCTGTTCTGTCTGCATCAAAAGTTGTGCATTTGGGGGGCTTATTTTACATCTTTTTAAAAATGAGACACTTCTAAGAGATAATATTTGAAGCCCATGCCAGCAATGCTGTTCAATGATTGGGGCACTGAGCATCTGCCTTTTTATTTAGATTTGACTTCCCATATCTGGTTGATCCCCAGACTTTCTACAATGTTTTTGATAACTTACTAGTTGCCAGCATCCATCACTAAAACTTGGTCTGTGGTGGGGCTTTGGAATCTGTATTTTTTAAAAAACCTCTCCAGAGGTCAACATAGATAAAACAAAACCTCACTAAACTTGGCAGAGACCTGAAACACCTGGTCTATCCTATGCCTCAGAGACATTTTTTTTTCCCATTTTAAATTTAAAAATAGGTATATACAGTCCTGATTTTTTTTTTTTTTTTTTTTTTTTTTGCGGTACGCGGGCCTCTCACTGCTGTGGCCTCTCCTGTTGCAGAGCACAGGCTCCGGACGCACAGGCCCAGCGGCCATGGCTCACGGGCGCAGCCGCTCCGCGGCATGTGGGATCTTCCCGAACCAGGGCACGAACCCATGTCCCCTGCATTGGCAGGCGGACTCTCAACCACTGAGCCACCAGGGAAGCCAAAAATAGGTATATAAAATTATAGAAAACTTGGAAGACGCAGTAAGGAAAAAAATCCCAAATCATTCATAACATCAAACCATAATATAAATACTATTAATATTTTGATTAACTTAAAAATTTTTTGCTAATATAGACCCTATTACATAAAGAATATATTATATATTTACAGTATTATGAAAATAGATTTATACATTATGCCATTAAGACATAATGAACATTCTCTCATGCCATTAAAAATTCTTTGAAAATAAAATGCAGTAATTACATTTCTTCCATAATATACAATTTATGTAATGAGTGCTATTTATCATCTAGCTTTAAATTTTTATAATTATAAAAGTTTGTGATAAATACTTTGGTTTGTCAATGTGAGTCCACATCTTTTACTATTTCCTTGGAGTAGAAAGTCAAAGAATTACACTATATTGGAGAAGCTATGTGGAACATTGCCAAAGCCTGCACTGTTTGACATTGCTCTGAGAATGTGAAAGGTAAGAAGGAAATGGGCAAAGTTGTGTAGAAAGTTATTTAAGTACAACAAATAGAACCTTAGATTTCTCCTTTATAGAGAACAACTACAGAGATATGCATCCTGAGCAAGGCTGTATTTCATAAGTAAAAATAGTTATGGCTGGGTAAAGAGACTCTGCATATAACCCCAGTCTTCCTTATTACTTTTCCTCTACTGGCTTTTTGTGGCATCTACAGGCATTTTCAGAAATTTGTTGAAAGCTGTGTCAAGGATGGCTAATGTTTGACAAATGCCACTTTGAAGCATATTTGATTATGTTTTATGAGATGGATCATTTCAATAACACCAG
This sequence comes from Pseudorca crassidens, assembly GCF_039906515.1. NCBI lineage: Eukaryota > Metazoa > Chordata > Mammalia > Artiodactyla > Delphinidae > Pseudorca > Pseudorca crassidens. The sequence goes on along the minus strand of NC_090311.1, from coordinate 42,798,608 downwards.
AAGTATGTTTAATAAACCCAGGTGCATGATTGAAAATAATATGTATCTTGTATGCAGAAATGAACACAATTTTTGAATGTTATAGAAAACCCTGAGTTAATACTTCTGAGATAAGCTATCAAGATCAGCTGTTTACCTTGGCTGGAAATACTGTGAAATGTCTTTCTACGGCTTTTTTTTTTTCTTATTTCTTCCCAATATTATTTTTTTATAAATTTATTTATTTTTGGCTGTGTTGGGTCTTCGTTGCTGTGCGCGAGCTTTCTCTAGTTGCGGTGAGCGGGGGCTACTCTTCGTTGCGGTGCATGGGCTTGTCATTGTGGTGGTTTCTCTTGTTGTGGAGCATGGGCTCTAGGCACATGGGCTTCAGTAGTTGTGGTTTGCAGGCTCTAGAGCGCAGGCTCAGTAGTTGTGGCGCATGGGTTTAGTTGCTCCGCGGCTTGTGGGATCTTTCTGGACCAGGGCTTGAACCCGTGTCCCCTGCATTGGCAGGCGGATTCTTAACCACTGTGTCACCAGGGAAGCCCTCAATATTGTTTTTATTTAATCTCTCGGTGGTTTATTTTCTGAAGGCCTTTCCAATGTCAGTGGTTCTCCTAGATAGGATTTACAGTTCGTGACTCTCTACAATGAGAAAAAGGTAGTCCTTTCTACCATTAGCACTCACATCCTAGAATAGACTAAAAATTAAAGAAGTCACTCTAGAAGAATCCATTTTAGTGGTCAGTTCTTAACGACAATTTCTAGGCAGTAAAGTTGGTTTGACTGGCAAATAGAAGCAGCAGGGTGAGAAAGGAGTAAAAGTAAACTGGGGATAAACATTTAATCAGCACGTCTATTGTGAAAGATAGGCTGGCAGACTGAAGATGGTCTCACTCCATACCCTATGAAGGGATTCCGGCTCTAGCTGAGCTTGAGCCTTTGTCTACACCCCATGTGCTGGGCTGGTATAAGCAGAGGAGGGTGTTCTGATAGACCATAAATTTGCAGCCTTTTTCAATTATAAATGTGAGCTGGGCTCAAATGATGGAATGCTGAGAACACCAGCTTTTTGATGAGAGAGGATTTTGAAACCAGAAGGCCTTCATCAATCTTCAGTTAAGACTTGTCAGGTAAAACAGGTGACGATTTAATCGTTCTCAGCAAGGCAGTTTGTTGCTCTAAAATGTGTGGTTTTCTTATCGTTTCTTCCTCTGCAATCTACTTAACAGAGGAAGGGTGTCAACCAACATGCGTTGTAAAGAGAGTAGTCTGAGATTGCAACTAATTCCTTGGCCCTGCTAATTGTACTTATACAATGTACACAAATACAATTTGCAATTGGGTTTTTTAATCATACACTTGAAAATTTACAAGAAACTTCCTCATTTCACAGTTAAGAAAAGTCCAGTGAATCCATGTGGCTTGCCTAAGTCCAGACAGCTTATGTGGGGCAGAGCTGGCACTGGAATTCCTCTCCTTACCCCAGGTCCATTTCATTTCATCAAAAAATACTGCCACCTGCTTAGAGTATTTGATGAACAGAGAATATCAGATGCTGCAGCAATTCACAAGCTCTGGAACAACCATAATGCCTTTCAATGACTGTTGACTTGTGTGAATTCAAACCAGTGACCCTGTGCTATTAAGTCATAGAGCCCTCTACCACGATACTAAATGCTTACCAAAAATAAGTGACTTTTCTATTAGTAGCAGTCCACACCCCATAAACATATCAGTAAGTCATATTCTATTTCATTTTCAATATACGTGGGAAAGTATTTTTATTACTTATTATCTTTTAAAAAGTATTTCCAGCCTAAAATATCTCAACCTTGCCTTCTTCATGTATCTTTCATCACCAGGCAAGGCCCCAGGCCTGTTCCTCATGCCCCTTCTCATATATGTGATTTTGGTTCCTGCAAATGTATGTGCTCACACTGAAGACTAAGGCAGGATTTTGTTTTTGTTTTTATTTTCTAAGATGTCAAATCCTTTGCAGCATTATTCTTATCCTCCTGGATCCACATCTATTTTTTTCATCAATTGTTTTTATTTTGTAGAAAACCATTATTTTCTTTTTTTCAAAGTAATGAAGCAGTTATGACATAAGTTTAGAGACTAAACTCAGAGTGAGAGTTCAGCATTTTCTCACCATTACAATTAATTCAATTTCTCAATCTAGTTCATACTTCCTAGTGTATTCTGTATATTTTAAAATATATTCCAAAGGATATTTTATGACCTGTGGCTTTGAGGGCTTTACATTCTTTAAGGGCTTTACATTTTTATTAATGCAGCTTATCTTTAGATATATATTTTTTGCAAATGCTCTGAATTTACATATCATGTGTTATTAAGTTAAAGAGTCTGTTATCACAAGGACCCAAATCTCTCTTTCTTAATAAATTAAGTACTTAGAAAAATACACTAAGTATATCCGTGCTTATAAAGTTACTATTTAATTTAGCAATACATTCTTTCCTCTTTTCTTGTTTTATAACAAGAAAATGTCTAAATATATTTCTTAGCAAAAAATATCTTTCACATAGTAACTTAAACATTGAGGAAAATAAAGATTATTATAATGCTTTCTAATATAACAGTTTTCATGTCAAGAAATAATCACAGAAATTTGAATAATTGTATCCAAATAACGTATAATAGCATAACCAATCATACTGAATTACTTTTGAGTGATACTATAGCACATCCAATTTCTGGACTGGCCATGATCTCTCTCCACTTCAAGCCCTATCAGTGGTTTGAATGCCTCCCGTAGATCTCCTCATCCCTCTCCGTCCATTATCCAGCTAGCTCTCACTCACACATTATGGCTCCCAAACAACTCAGCTCTTCTAGGAAGTTGTAGTAACCCTTGATTAAATACCTTGAGTAATTCTACCAAAAGAGGTGTCAGGTAACATTATGAAACATCATTTAAAATTAGATAATACTAAATAAATGGAGGGAAATATAATGTTTAAGGATCAGAAGATTTAGTATCACAAAAAGATTTTGCTTTCCCCAAATTTGATCTGTTAATGAAATGCAATTCTAAGAAAAATCTTGTTTTTTTATTTTTTGGAAAAATTGAAACATTAGTTCTTAGATTTATATAAAAATATGGAAGCGATAGTCAAGATAATTTTAAAGACGATAGGAAATTGTAGCACAACTACCCACTATAAAGTTTTATTATAAATATATGATAATAGAGGTGCTATGGTATTTGCACAAGAATAGGAACACAGACCAATGGAACAGAATTGGGAGTCCAGAAATAATCTCATATATACGTCAGCACTCAGTTTGTTGTGATGATGGCCCTGCAGAGCAGTCAGAAGAGGAAAGTCTAATCAATATGGATAAAATATTAATATTGGCCTCTTCTTCTTATCAAAAATAAAAATCAATTCAATGTAGATTTTAGAGCTAAAAATTTTTTAAATCTAAAAGGTGTTCATGACCTTGGGATAGGCAAATCTTCCCAAACAGGATATAAAATGTAATAACTGTAAATAAAATCACTGGTTAAAAAATGACATTAAAATTAGGCACTTCATTCATCAAAAGACAGGATTTGGGGAATGAAAGGCAATATACAGAGTTAGAAAAGATATTTGTAACATTGAATATAACTCCCAAAGGACTTGTATGAAGAATATGAAAAAGACTTCTACAAATCAGTAAGGAAAAGACAGGCATCCTAATAGACAATGGGCAAAAGACAAGAATTAGCAGATCACAGAAAAGGCTATCCAATTCACCAATAAATGTATGAAAGGTGCTCAACTTCATTAAAATCAGGGAAGCACAAATGAAAGTCAAAATGCTATACCCGTACACATCCATCAGAATGGGTACAATTAGAGATACTAACAACACTAAGTTTTGGGAAGGATGTATAGAACTATCATATGCAGCTTATGGACATGTAAAAAGTATATCAACTTAGGAAAATTATTTGTGGCTCCCTAATAAAGCTAAAAACATGGCTCAGCATTTTTCCTACATATATCCACAAAAACGTATATGTCAAAATTATTGGCATAAAGTTGTTCACGATTTTTCATTATCATCTTTTAATGTCTAAAGGGTCTATTGTGATGGCCCCTCTTTGATTCCTGATAATCTTCCTTCCCTCTCTCTCTCTCCTCCCCTCTCTTCTCTCTCTCTCTCCTTCTCTCCTCTCCCTCTCCCTCCCTCTCTCTTCCTCTCTCTCTCTTTTTGAATCTTTCACAGGCAACCACTCTGCTCTACTCTAAGCTTCTCCAGAGTTCATTGCCTCTGTCCTCTCTGGTTCAGCTCTTTATTATATAGATCCAAGTAGCCTCTGCCTTTTTCAGTATTTCTTTTTCCCTCGTTCCCAGGTACCCCAGAATCACAAAACTTTTGGGGCCTTAACCCGCAAGCAAGAAGATTCCTCCTTAGAAATAGAGAATTACAAACATTCATAATTGAATATCTTTTTATTCCTCTCACATTTAGACTAAAATTCCAAAAGTTCCTAGTAACATTTACTTATGGAAAGAATAACAGCTGAAGACAGCACTATCAGTATGTTGTGACTTAGATTTTCAGACACATTTGGGAAGTACAAACTGCAGGGAGAGGGAGACGGAGAAAAAAAAATATATCATAAAAGTTTTAATGGGGAGATTGTCATTTTTCATGGGAGGTGGGAAGAGTAAAAGACTCCAACATAAAGAAAAATAAATGACCGTGTATTTGATAAATGGAAAAGAGATAAGGAAAAGGGAAACATTTTATTTTCCAATTTTGCCTGTGCTAAATTGTCTATTCCTTACCTCTAGACTTATAAAGAGAATAAAGCTTTAAATATTCTTCAAGTTTTAGCCAGCTTTGTTGGTAGACTGATCACTAAGAAGGGAAAACAAGAAATTAAGTAACCAATATATCAAGTATAACTGTTAAGTCAACAAAATAAAATGTTGGAGCATAGACTACATAAAAAAGTCTACATTTATAAAAGTGCTCACTTTATAATTTTCTATTGTAATACTGGCTTTGCTAATACAATATTTAAGAAAAGTGTTTGATTTTCTTTCTCTTTTATTATATTCCTATTTTCACATAACTTATAAATATTCAGGATTCCTAAATTAAGAAGCTTCTCATCACAGCACAGTAACTGCTCTTCATCAATACTCAGTCTTAATAGTTTGAAACATCTATTCACGGTGCTTTCAATATGTATCCATTCATTCATGACTCATTCAATCAGGTCAAGTATACGAATATGAAACCCACTGGAATGAAGCCATAGTAGAAATTCAATATTTCTACTATGCAATAATTTCCAGCAGCAATGGAAACAGGCAAAAGAGGTTACTTTACAAACCTAGAAGGAGGTATGCATTGGTGGGGAGAGAAGAGAATTGAAACACGCACTCAAAGTAATGATCACAGCATGCTAACATAACACCTAATATCCCACAGGGGAAAAAACATTATATGCATTCATAATACTACAGTGCATGATTAGGAACTTTGTCTGGGGCTTCCCTGGTGGCGCAGTGGTTGGGAGTCCGCCTGCCGATGCAGGGGACGCGGGTTCGTGCCCCGGTGAGGGAGGATCCCACATGCCGCGGAGCGGCTGGGCCCGTGAGCTGTGGCCGCTGGGCCTGCGCGTCCGGAGCCTGTGCTCTGCAACGGGAGAGGCCGCGGCAGTGGGAGACCCGCGTACCGCAAATAAAAAAAGAAAGAACTTTGTCTGTAAGTGTTCTCCTATACCAAGTTAAGTAATTTAAATCTAGAGTAATTTCAGAAGATCTCAATGGCAAGCTTTGGCAAAGTCCCAAGAGTGCTTTATATTATGCTGAGTGGTAAAAGACTTCACAGAAAACTTTAATAATCTCAAGGTTGGACTTGAATAATTTTAATATTTAGGACTTTAAAAACAAAACGAATGTAAATAGACATTCTAAGGTAAATAACCTCTTCTAAAACTGTTAATTCTCTTAGCACTGTTTCTGCATCTGTTAGCATAATCAATATTTGGATTCATTTTTACCATACGATATATGAGGTCATTTATTTACTCATTATAAAAGCATTTAGTGTATAGGTACTATGGGCAAGTTTTTTGTCGGAAGGGATAAATATAAAAATTCATGAAATACTTTTTATGCTCTCAGGAACCACAGTCTACTCTATTTGTTTAAAATTTTGTAATCATCAGGGCTATTGTCTCATATTCCAGACAAATAGTAGGATAGAACTTCTAAGCTCCCTAGCAGTTAGGCATGGACATGTGCCTTCCTCGCACTAATGATATGTAAGCTGAAATGTCTTGTGTTTTGTCTATGTGAAGACTGTTTCTTTACTCTTCATGTGGTAACAGATGAAGTTCCAAATGTGGATACTTCATCAATCTGGGGCCCTGATTAAAAACAATGTCAAGTAGAGCCCTCTGCCACCCAAGATGGCTATGAAATCTGAACAGGAAATAAATTAATATTTGCTGCTTTAAGCTTTCAGTTTTACTGTTGTCGTTGTTACAGCATAATTGAATACACTTATTTTCTTTTGTAATCCTAGTTATTTGCATCTCAAGGATCCTCTAGGTAGTTCTATCCATGAGCTTTTCTGTATTCTGGATTCCTAGGTACCAAGTAGCATAACCAGAACCATATCCATACCTATATGAGGTAGAGAAAGAGAAGTAATAGGCTATTCCTGATGGAGAGGGACTGGGGTTACATGGAGAGTTGCTCCCTTGGGATCTGTTTGCAACTATAGGGGAGATTGAACATGGAAAAAAGGCATGAAATAAATAGATGTCAAAGAGAGTCTGCAGCAAAGAAAATAAAGGACAGAGAAGGGATTGAAAAAGTATTGCAACTGTGGGAGAGATTCAGAACTCCAAGTAGATGAAGAGTGAGAGGAAGTAGGTCCAGAGGAAATGAGGAAGCCTACTGTAAATTTTACACAATAGTATTATTAGAAGCAAGTATCAGCTAACATTTATTGAGCATTTACTATGTGCTAGATATTTTGCTAAATACTTTTCACATTTAACCTCATTTAACCCTTATAACAACCTTAATGAAATATTAATGGATACTATTATTTCTGCTACTTTAAAAATGAGTGAGCTGAAGGTTAGAAAATTTCAATAATTTTCCTAAAACCAGAGAGTTATTAGGAGAAGCTAGGACTCAAATCCTTTCAGTGTGTATCTAGAGTCAGTACTTACATAACTGCCAGTTATATTTCCTAAATTAAAACAACAAGGAAGAGATCAATGGACTTTCTTTTACTAGGGATTATAGTGAGACTTCAGTCTCTGCTTTTGCTTAAATTTGAGATTTCAGGAAGATTCTCATTCCCTTTTCATATTTCTCTTTCTAATTTAGTTCCTATGAGCTGCTTATACCAAATCTAACTCTACTGGTACTTGTGTAAAATAAAGCACTCAAAGATGCAGAATTGTTTATAAGGAATTGTTGACTCATACCTACTCAACCTGAACCCCCAAATATTGATTCTGATAGCACCAGATAGGGGCCATCACATTCTGGGGCCTTTTATGACTTGAAAGTATAAGGAAAAGGAAAAAAAAATAATTGCTTAAAGGCTGAACTTACTCTTTGAAGAAGAAGTATGCACATTTTACCTCTTTATTCCTAAATAATAATTTTTTTACTTTAACATTTCTGATAGTGGTTCCTATTTTTATTGCCATTAGGCTTAATTTTCCTCAGCTAGTCTAGCAGTCTAGCAGGAGTAATAGTTTGAATGCTTGCCTAGTGATTTTTGAAAGTCTATTTTGCTTCTGACAATTATTACAAAGCCTTAAACTTTGTAAAATTTTAATATTGTTTTTAATATTATTTTAAAAATTGATTTCTCTGGAAGATATAACTGCTCAAATATCCCCCCATCCCCCAGCAGCACAAACATTGGATAGGACCTAGTCATTAAATGCCTTCAATACATGGAATATCCATGCTTTGCAAAATATTTTCTGCAGCAACCTAAAATTCCCTTTTTGTTTTTTTGTTGACTCCGTGGTTCAGCAGCAGAAAGAATTTCTTAGTTTGGTATAAAGGAAAGAACTGCTGGATTGACATGAAAAGCTACTGATTCTATGTTACTCCTATATTTCACTGATAATCTGTGTTCTATTCTATGATTTCACAGCCCAAAGTTTTGCTTTGTAATTATGTCAGGCTAGTTATGTGTTTGAGATACTTAATCATGGCTTACAGCAGGGATAGCAAATGGGGTTCATTAACTGAGCCACTATTAGACATTTGGGAGTGATTACCTATCCCAGGCTCAAGAGAAAAATGAGTGGAAAAATGTATTATTATGTTTACCATGTACCATGGTAAACATAATATGTTTACCATGTACATGTGGTTGTAGGAGGAGGTAAGACAACCTGAATATATTATTATTTCTCAGACTTTCCATATATGAGAATATTAACTTATAAAGAAATTCTATTTGTCTTAATTTTTGTTGTACATCTCACTTTTATATTATCAGAATTTAAAGTTATATATTATGCTCATCTTGTAATGTAGTTTGAAATTCGAGCTTCACAATTAAAAACAAGCAAATGTTAAAAAAAAAATCCTTATACTTCTAGGAAAAATCGAAATCTAGGAAATGTTGCATCAAGTGTCTGCATCAGTCTCTGGCCATGCTTACTGCTGTCAACAGAAGAGTGTCAAAGACAATTATCATCCTAGTGAAGGAGGCTGATTCCTGTCTCATTTGTCAGCGACAGCAGAATATGAGGTACAAACTTCCCTAGTTTCTCCAAGTCCAGAAAAAGAAAAAAAGAAATGTCCATTTGACAGACACATAAAATCCTCATCAATAAAGAGTAGCAGCAGGGCAGGGGTGGGGTGGTTATCTGCCTTCTCCTACTATTGATTTACCTCCTTCTGATCTCAACTTAGACATATCATCTCCCTTTCGGGGAGTAATCTTTTCACTTCTGTATTTTCATTCTCCCTGAACATTCTCATTAGCATTGATGCTAGGTCTTGTTGTGAAACTATTATGTTTTACAATTTTTCACTGTGTGATAAGCAGTATAAGCCCATGCAAAGCCAATACAGTCTGTTGTAGGCTCTTAGATGGAAATCATTAATGAAATTAATATTAAATCTATTTGAAAAATACACTAAAATTTGCTATGGATATCTTTTGATTATTGTTTTCTTTTTCTTTTGGAATAAAAACAAATAAATCCTGATTAATTCTTTTATTTCATAAATGCTGTTCTCAATGAACTCATCAATGAGTACCTGGAAGCTCTGAAATGATAAATATAAAATGATCTTAGTGAGAAGCAAACAATTGTTCAGTATTGAAAACATCACAAAGGAATATTTTATTTGGTCTGTAATTGAGAATAATCTTTCAGCAAAGCAGGAAGTTTAGACACTTCTCTGGGAAATCATTTGCTTTGAAAGACTTCATTTTTAGCACATGTTTCATATACTTCTAGCCACCAGTATGATCAAATTGGGGCTTGAATATGAGGTATATGACTTACGGTTGTCCCTTAACATTTCTGAGTTTCACCTTTTACATTAGTCACTATGTATTTTACGAGGTTGTTGTGAGACTCAAAAGAATGCATGAATATAAAATAATGGGATGGATATAGCCTGGTGGTTGACTGCATTCAGGTGGCCCTGCATTCAGATTAAGTCCAGCTTTGACCTGGGACTTCCTGACTTACTAACTGCACAGCCTGGGAATGTTACTTAAAGTCTTGAAACCTTAGTTTCTTCACTTGTAAAGTGAGAATAATAATAGCACCTACCCTACTGGATCGGGTAGGATGTTTTGAGATAATGCATGTAAATACTAAGCACAGTGCCATGTGCACAGTCGCTCAATCAATACTCGCTATTAACACTTTTGTTGTAGAAATCAAAATACGAAAGGTGTTACACTATTTTTCATTCATCTTTCATTCTTTCATCTTTCAGCAGCCTTGGGAATGGTCACCCTGATCCCAAGATGTTTTCTTTTCATCATTTCTGCACTGATCTTTCAGAGCTCCACTTCCTTGTTGTCAGGTTTTTTTGGTTTTTTTTTTTCAGGATTTTCAGTGACCTCCCTATACCCTCACCTCCATGTGCCTAACACATTATGTCTAAGCTCTTGGAGACAGAGTTACACATTGTTTCAGTGACCTTGGTACGGTCTTGTGTTCAAATAATACCTACATCAAGAATTAGCCTCTGGAAATACATTTACTCCCTTTGCACCTCATTTTTTTCATATGTAAAAGAAAAACAATGCTAATACCTACCCTGTACATCCTTTACACTTGGAATGAGATAATAAATCCCTTAACACGGTATTTGGTACATAGTACATGTTTGGTAAAAGCTAGCCAATTTTATTCTTATTGCCAATCAGCTGCATTTTTAGAAAGTTTCTCCTTAAATGTCTCCGAAGGTTGCCTATCACTCACATCTACTCTTTGGTTTTCTAGTCATCCTATGGAATACCACTGAGTTTTAAATGCCTTTTTAGATTGAATAGTTCTTCAAAAAGTGTTTCCTAATAAAAATTTTCAAACATCATCATATATTTTGCTTTAACTATGAACAAAATACTTTTTATACTAATTAGAGTTTTCTCTCCAATGATCTCTGATATTTTCAAAAAATGAATATTTATCTTCCAGTCAAGAATAGAGATTCTCATCAGCAATAATCTGCAGAGAAATACTGATGGAAAACTATAGGAGACTTTGTGAACTCTGCTTAGAGCAGAAATATTGTTCATACATGTGTTACCTCTGCATTTTAACACCTTTTATAGGCAGTTATATTTAGAACCCTTATAGCAAAACCAGGGAAGATTTTTAGAAATAAATTGCAAGCAACTTGCACCAACTGCATATATTCCCTAGTTCATGGAGGACCACAGCTGGAAATAATCTATTTTTGAGTCATTTTTCAATTTCTACAGATTTCTAAACCACAATTGTGACAATTATCTGTTGAAAATGATGATTAAAGTGAAGAGGAAATATAGGGACCTACGATTATTCATGAAAATTTATTTTTTGTGTGCTTAATTACTGTTTCATAGCTCCCTTAGAGAACAGCAGGGATATTCTGATAATACACAGTCTCGTGGAGATCCACTGTGTGTTTTCTTTGCATTTTCATTTAAAAACGCCAGGAACAGGGTGAGACAAGTGAGTTATCTAGGGTGCAAAATTTAAGGAGAAATGGCCCTCCTCTGGTCTTATGGAATTAAAACTGATTTAGTGTGTATGGTCATTGGTGAAATCTAACTGGTAGACATATTGGCCTCTCCTCTGGGGGCAGCTAATTTATACAGATATAAATCTGTATATTCTTCAAGCTTTGGTTAAATGTATGTTACTAAATGTAAGAACTAACAGAGTTGCCCTGAAAATGCCATCTCCCTACCCCCCAACTTTATATACCTCTCAGGATGGATATGTAGCAGTTAATCTGTGCTAGTCATCCTTCAAAATTTTATGCATATTTTGACTCATTTAATTTTCACAACAGTCCTAGGGTTAATAAGCACAATTATCATCCCCTTTTCAAGATGAGGTACGCAAGATGAGGAAGTTACGTAAGTAACTTCCCAAGGTTATGTGGTCCATAAAAAGCAGAGTTATGATGTAAATCCAGACAGGCTAGTTCTGGCTGGCATCTATGCTCTATGGCTTCTTAAAATACAGCTTTAAGACAATCTCTTGGGGTTTTACACTAGGTATTAATGTTGATCTCAGTATTTTTAGCTGCATGTTTGTTTTATAAATTGAGTTTTGTGAATATTGCTTTTACTTTGCTACTTCTCCTTCCCCCACCCCTTTTCCCTCTATTTGAGTGTTTATTCCACCCTTGCTTGGATCTCATGTGAAAACTTTTTATTTAACTGTGTTGAAGCGAATCCCATTTCAGGAGTTCAAATTTTTTCCTGGAGTATTTTTTCTATGGTTTTTATTTTGCTTGAAACTTCAAAAGAAGTTGGAAGCAAGCACTTCCTAGAAATCGCTCATACATAAAAAGCCAGACAGGGTAGTTTAGAGTTTTTGCAAAGATTTGCACTATGAAATTTTTAACTATATCTGGACCAGGGAAGTATGCCAAGCTATGAATTTTCTTGGAAATTTTTTCTTTGATTACACTTATTTGGGAATTACAATGAAAATGTTCTTAGGATTAATTCAGAATCTTTCCAGATTTTCTTGAAATCAAGGGAAAAGTATTAGTAGCACATTACAGTAACTCATAAAATGTCCTCCCATACGTTTATTCATTAATTCAACCAACACATTTATATAAACAAGTAAGAGTCTGAATTTTGGCTCATCACTTAGTAGCTGTATGATCTTGGACACGTTGCTTAATTATTTAAGTTTCTATAAAATAAGCATACAAATAATACCTCTCTTCAAAGTATACCTGGTCATTTAATGAGGAAATGCATACAAAGCACATGGCAGGAGGCTCAGTATGTGGTAAGTTACTAAAATTTGTCCTCTCACCTCTTATATCTTTCTCTTCTCATTTGCTCAGAATTTTACTGCTGTATAAATAATATTGTCACAAAGTCCATGCATAATTGTAGTAGGTATCTATTGTTGCATAAGTAATAGTACCCAAACTTCACTTTAAACACAACAAAAATTTATTATTCACACATCTTCTGAAGGTCAGGTATCTGTGAGGATTTTTGCTGTGTGGTTATATTCAAGGTCGCTCATGAGGCTGCAGTCAAACTGTTCAGTGGGGCTATAATAACTGAAGATTTGACTGTGACTGGAAGTTCTCCTTCTAAGCTTACTCATGTAGTTATTGGCAGGAAGCTTCAGTCCTTCATCATCTTTATAGAGCTACTCCTGAAATCGTCTCCCCAAGAATGAATAATAGGAAAGGAAGACAGAGAAAGAGAGAGAAAGAGAGAATAAGATGGAAAACACAGTATGCTTTACAACTTAATCCAAAGTGGCGTACATCCATCTGACTTACTCTGTTGGTCACACAGACAAACTTGTACAACGTGGAAGGGTACTACAAAAGTGTGCAAATACCAGTAAGTGGAATCACTGTGGGCTATCTTGGCGGTTGGTTATTATAATCATTTCCCCTATTAACAAAACTTCAAAGCCTCCCTTGTTTTTCTGAGTTAAGTTAGAATTTTTATTCTTGTTTTCCATCACTTTGACAAAGGTCCTCGATACCACTTCCCCTGTCCTCCTACACTCCTACCTGTATTCCATGACTCTCTTCTATACGTTGCATGTTGGTTCTTAAGCATACCATCCATACCACACAGCTTCATGATTTTGCTTACTACATGTTTTTCTACTAAACTTCACTATACCCTCTTTCCTAGGAAAGAAACTGAGGCCAACAAGTTTATACACAGCCAACTCTTTTTCAAATAAGTCAATAATATTTTACTATATATAATAACACTGAGAATATTATTACCACATGCCCTTCTTAAATAATCTGCTGGAAGAGATTCACCTAACTGAAAGGTGACTAGAAAATGTACAGTTAAAGGATTAGGAGTGAGCCGTGAATACATCTGATGGTAGAACTAAGACCAAAACAAATGTGAGAGCTATATAAAAAAATAAACTCTTATCATAGAAAAGACATTGACCACCTATTTTGAAAGGCCAAAGGGAAAGTTGGAAGATTGTGTGGCAAGGCTGATTTTCTCATCTTTAATGGTTAAGAATCAAAAGATTTCTTCATAACTAATACGTCAAGTAATAGAGTAGTAAATATAAAGAGTTACTCTCTGAAAAATAGAGTTTTAAGAAGATAAAGAATTCAAATTATAGTTATGAACTTCTCAGGGTATCACAAGCCTAAAATCAAGGTATTGGCTGGGGCTACAATTTTATCTGAGACTCAAGGTCCTCATTCAAATTCACTGGTGTTGGCAGATTTCATTTCCTTATGGAATATGACCAAGGGTTCTATTCTATTTCTTGTTGTCAGCTCTCAATTTCTAGAAGCCACCCAGATTTCCTTGCCATGTGGCTTTCATAGGCAGTTCACAACATGGCAATTCACTTCTTCCAGGCCAGCAGGGGAGTGTCACCTGATTAGGCGGGGCCCACCCAGGATGTTCTCTCTTTTAATTAACTCAAAGTCAAACTGATCAGGAATCTTAATTACATCTGCAAACCATCACCCTATAATATAAAATGATCATATGAATGATATTCAATCATATTCCATATTCTGCCCACCCTCAAGGAGAGGGGAATATATAAGGGACTAAGTCACTGTAAGTCATTTTAGAATTCCACTTATCACAAAAGTATTTTAATTGAAAAAAATCAAAATTATTTTCTATATTTCTAAGTATATACATAAGACATCTTTCACAATAATCCAATAACACTGAAGGATTGTTTTTTTACTATATTCTCTTTTACACATGAATGTATATCCTAGTAAAATTAAAGAAATGGTGTTAAATAAATTGCTTATTAAGTGAATTTGAAATAGTTTCAACCACTGTTTCAGTGCTCCCAGAGAGAGACAGCTTATAATTTGAATTTGTTTTGAACATATCATGTATTTCAGTTTTTGAACTTGTTTAACATCATTGATAATCATGACTAAGGTTGCCTCAAGTTAATTCTGAATTCCCTACCTACTCGTATCCCCATCACAAGCCCCAATTTATTGGAATGATAAACAACAATAGACACAGATTTAATAGAAACCATATGATTCATATAGAGAAGTTAAAGATGTTTTGTGAAGTGGGAGTTGGGACCATATTAAATTAATTTTATACATTAAAGTTGGAATACACCTCTAGAATAATTGTTTAATGCAATTATTAATAAATAACCATTAGGGCTTCCCTGGTGGCTCAGTGGTTGAGAGTCCACCTGCCAATGCAGGGGACACGGGTTCATGCCCCGGTTCGGGAAGATCCCACATGCCGCGGAGCGGCTGGGCCCATGAGCCATGGCCGCTGAGCCTGTGTGTCTGGAGCCTGTGCTCCACAATGGGAGAGGCCACAACAGTGAGAGGCCTGCATACCACAAAATAAAATAAAATAAAATAAAATAAAATAAAATAAAATAAAATAAAATAAAATAAATAAATAACCATTAATTTTGTTGCCTGTGCACATATTTTCCTGAGGTGATTGGTAATTTGATTCACCTTGTATATTGATCTTTTCTTTTCCTCAATTATCCCTATAGTTACAGACACACTCTTCAGTTCTTTCTCCTTAATAGTTCTCTACTGAATCGTAACTAAAGGAGGATCTGTATCTTTGTTACAAATAATGTTACAAGGTCCCTTGGCAATATATTTGTATAAAAAAAGGGATTTCATTAGAGAGAGCATATTTAACTAAATGGTATCTATCCACATTGTTGAATATCTAATTATTATTTGTTTATTGCTTTTTTCATAATGGTTAGTATCAAAGAATTTAATGCTGAGAGGGACTTTAACATCATTTGATATATGCTTTTCTCTAGGGAGAAATTTTCTACAAAGCACTCCTGACCAAGCACCATTTAATTTAATTCCATCAGTAATGGATAAAACATAATTCTCAATGCAGCATTTCTATCACTGAACTCCTACAATTATTCAAAAATTATTTCCCATCTTAGTTGAAATCTTGCACATTGTATCTGGCTCAACCTTCTGGAGGAAGAAAAATGCATATGCTATACTCAGTCCTACATGTTCAAAAACAATTTTCACTCCCAAGGCTCATTATCTCAGGGTTTACTCCTTTTGGTTCTTTCAAACACTCAGTTGTCTCATTCCCTGTCAGCTCACTTTGTCCCAGTTAGGGGCAAGAAAAACAATCAAGCTTAAAGCCTGCCAAATTGGTAGCATCAAAGCCAACTGATAAAAGCCATCATGAGAATGAGTACCCCTATTTCTAAGCAAAGGATATTTTTATGCAGTGATTCCAATCAGTAGGATTTGGGCTCATTGAGCACTTGACTTATTGACACTATTCTTAAATGAGAAACATTCTTGAAGTGTACCTAAAAAGTAACCCACAGGAAAGTCCTCCACAGTTCCTTTTATAGACACATTAGTGTCCCTTTTGATCACATGCTTTCTCCAGTGCACAAGAGGCTCTTAATCATCTCCTAGCCCTTTCCTTGAGTTGTTGCAAGTTGAAGTACATTGGCTCACTCATCCGTTAGTAATAGGCAGCCTTGTTCTCTGTATTTTGACAGCTTTTCTCAATACCGTTTTGATTGTGATAAATATTACTTAATGCCTGTTATATTTTATATTAATTAATTAAGCATATTGCATTAATACACATAAACATTTTCCTTACAGTATCTTTCACCTTATACAATTTATACATTTAAAATGTAACCAAACTATAAAATAAATATTTAATTTACTATAAAATAAATATTTATTATAATAAATTTCATCTAAACCAGTACTACCAATTTAGACCCCTCAATATTAGTTTTGGATTCAAATATTGGGTTCACTGCCATCAGTACAATGGCCATGGAGAAATTAATTCTATAAAATGTTGATTAAGAATATGCACCATTTGTGTTAATATGAAGATTAAAGATAGCATGAGTAAAAATGCCTAATATAGTACCTTGATTGAGGTTGAGTATTCAATATATGATAGTTATCTGCATGTTTCTGTTCGTCATCAAATGTCCTCCTCCTCTTTCTCTTTTTCTTCTTTGTCATCTTCTTCTGTTTCTACTTGTTAAACAAAATTTTCACTGTCCACTTTTAAATTACTTTAGTCTTCTTAAATATGAATGTAGTTCTTTGATTTTTGTCTGTTCAAATTCATTTTGTGTTTGACCATCTATTTTAAAGTAGTGATGTCAAACTGAAGTGTTAATTTAACAAAATGAAATTTTCAATTTTGAGTTACTCATAGTTTGATAGCCATGTTTTTGTGTTTTCATCAAAGTCAGTCATAAAGGTGTTGACTATTCTAGCACTATTGACAGAATGCTATATCTCTCAGAGCTCACATCTTTCCTAATGCTACTTAAATGGCACTAAATGTCTGTCACATACGGCCCCTAAGTATCCTGTTATTATCATTTTGGTGTTATTTATTATTCTTCATTGTACTTGCTGATTTAATTGACTATTTTCTCCAAAAATGGAGTATGAACCTTGAAGTCAAAGAACACATCTTGTTCACAATTCTATCCCCTTTGTCTAGCTCACACAAAGTAGGCTATCAACATAATCATTTATTATTGCTATTTTACTCTTTTCAAATTGACGTTTATCTACTGACCAACATTTTTAATCAGAAAATAATTTCCAATTTGATACCAA
Source organism: Pseudorca crassidens (assembly GCF_039906515.1). Taxonomy (NCBI): domain Eukaryota; kingdom Metazoa; phylum Chordata; class Mammalia; order Artiodactyla; family Delphinidae; genus Pseudorca; species Pseudorca crassidens. The sequence goes on along the minus strand of NC_090311.1, from coordinate 42,781,281 downwards.
AATTATCCGAAGTTTGCATACCTCACTGTTTTGCTTTATGTTCAACATATCAAAGTACAAAAAGGTATTATTTTCCCTGGACTTCTGGAAATAATCCCATAGCTACTAACACTGATGCTCCTGACTCCTTGCTTGTCTGGTTCTTTTAAGGCAGCTAGGTTATAATCCCTGTTTATTTAACTATCTAGTGTAGCATTCAAAATAAAGACAGAATTCATAGTCTAGAAATAATGAAATATAGGAAACAGTAAATTTTAGAAAGCATCTTGTTTGTGATTTCAAAACAGGCTGAAGAGAAGGGATGATAAGGAACTGAGTAAAAAAAATAAAGTAATATAAAACCCATTAACATAATTAAATCAGGCAATTTCATTAGGAAGAAATTATGATAATGATCAGTACAGAAAATAAATTGAATGTTTTATTACTTCCTGTTTAATGTTCAACAGGAAGTAATAAAGATATAAAAATGAGGAGACTGAAAATCATGGATATAGACAATAGAAAAGAGACCCCCATCTATAGATAAGTTCTATATATGAAAATGGAACAAGAGCAATAATCAAAGATGCAAGAGAATAAAATATTATGACTAGAAGAAAACAAATTCCAAATCAGAGTTCAATCCAAAATTATTTCTACATGGAGGAACAAATGAATGTTAGAACACCTTAAAATTGAAAAGAAAATAAGCATAATAGTTTTCAGCTTTCTACATGGGAAAAAATTTTCTAAGTATAAAAGGAACATAAGAATTTTTTTTGAAATAGTAGGTAAAACCAGATATAGTATCATGTGAAACAGAGTATTAACATTAATGATTACCACTCAGTAAATTAATTATAATCAACTGGTGAGCTCTATGTAGTCTTTAATCCTCTCATTAATGCCAATTAAGAATCCTAATGCCCTTTCTTACTTTGAGAACTCTTTAATGTCTGACCATTCTGAGTGCTTTATATATTTTCTCTAAATTCTACTTAAAATATGAACTTTTGTTCATTAGTTAATTTCTCTCTTCTTTTATGCTGTTATAGGAAAAACAGAATAAGCCGTATGGCATCATCAACATTGTGCTCAGAAATAGCTCAGTGAACAAATTTATTAGGTACTTTTCTTACTTTCTACATCACAAGTGACAACGCCCTCCACTACTTAATGAGTCCCCTTTTCCCCTAAATTCAATAGTCATTTCCCACTTTCCTCAAACCCTTACAAACAGCCTCCATAAGGTCCAATATGCTTCCAGCAATACCTGGTCCAACAATCAACACTACATATTTTAAGTTTTGTTTTGGCAGCAAGTTGCTTCCAGGCACCAAATTCTGTTCTATTTATTAGTGCAAAACAAATCACCCCAAAGTTTAGCGTCATAAGGCAGTAAGTATTTTATTATGCTCAAGGCTCTGTGGCTCAAGAATTTAGACAGAGCACAGAGGGGATGTCTTGTCTCTGCTCCATGATGTCTGGAGACTCAGCTGAAAAGACTCAACCAGAACAGAGCAGGTTAACCAGCTTAGGGCTGGAATCATATGTTAGCTTCTTCACTTACATGTAAAGCATCTGTGCTGAAATGACACAAATGTTGGGCTCAGTTGGGACTTGGCCAAAGCACCTATATAAGTAGTCTCTCCTGTATGTGTTTTGGAATCCCACACAGCATGGCAGTATCAGGGCAGTCCAACTTCTTTATGGAGGTTAAAGGCTCTGAGAACCATTGTTCCAGCAAACAACGTGGAAACTTCCTGGCATTTTATTATCTACCTTTGGAAAACACAGCATCACTTTTGCCATACTCTATTTCAGTAGTCACAAACCAGGCCAGATTGAAGAGTAGAGTTATAAATCCCTACCATTGAGGGGCAGGAATATAAAAGAATTTGCAGGCATATTTTAAAATCACCAGACATATAATAATATTAAATTCCCTGATTACTTATATAGTGAAGTACTTTTCATATGTGCACTACCATTTGGAGTTCTTCTTTTGTAAAATGTCTATTCATGTTTCACCTATTTTTGTTGGTCATCTGCCATTTTGTTATGATTTATTTATTTTAAAATTCAGTCTAACTCCTTACTATCCATTTAGGTCTTACAATATATGTATATTTTAATTTATTTATTCAGACTACTTTGGTTATTTTTATAAAAAGTTTGCTCCATATACATTTAGTCAACCATTACTCGAGGCAAGGGTTCCTGCTTTGTTCTTTGGAAGAATTTAGAGTCTTCTTTTTTATAATATTTAATAGTCTGCAATTTCATGAATTTTTTTGTCAGGTAAAATTGATGGACACGTTTATTCTGAACACTCATGCACTTTAGTTTTTGTAATTCTTATGTATTTTTGTTTTGATTTTTCCTTCTATTTGCTCTGTTTTTTAAAATAAAACATTTATTAAGATTACACTGGACCCTTTGAATTGAGCTTTCACTCATATTTCTCTCTTTCTCATGATTTTCAATGGTTTGTCAAAATTATTTTTCAAAAAATCTAATAAAATACCTTTTCAGCCATTTATTTTTAATTCTGGAGGATTTCTTCCATGTTTTCTGTTTTTGTTTTTTTTTTCATAGTAGCCAATTCTTGCTTTATGGATTGAACATATAGTTCAACTGAACATATAGTTCTATTGATACAACTTTTTTCTTCTTTTCAAGGGGCAAAAAAATGTGTTTGACAACTCTGAGTTCAGCATGGGGCTTTTCACTGAGTGAGCTTTGCTACTGATGAGGAATACCAAATGCCAAAATTAGGAGCCTTTGTACTTCTTACCCGGCCAGGCATGCAGAAATTCTAGAGGACAAGTATATATATAAATTATTTCAGATCTATGATATATGGTCATTAAGTTAATCCCAATATTTGCAGCCCCAGATTTCATTCTTACTCTACTTAGTGTCTGGCTAGTCTGAGCACCAAGAGACTGAGTTTTTGCCACAGTGACTTGCCCTTTCTTGATTATATCCTATTCTTCACATACTCTAGGATAAACATTTCTCTGATCTACTATATTGGTTACCATTACTCTTCTTCCTGCCCATGAGAAATTTATTGAAATCTTGCTTATTGATGCTTGCCTTCCATTCCTTCTCTTCTTAATTGAAGATTTATACAATTTTTATGTCTTTATTCTCATTTTAGTGGAATCTTGGTAGAGAGGCATAGGTATTTATTCAGTCTTCACTCTATACTAGGAAAGTCAAAGTACTTTTTGACTGAGAACCCAAGATCCCCTGGGAAAAACTGGGAAGAGGATAGTCTCTAGTTGCTGCTTTATAAAATCTGGACAATAGAGGTTAGATAAAATATATGAGTTACATATTGAAATATAGGATTGGTATATATAAATTTTTGAGAACAGTGCAGAGTGCTATAGCTTCTTTTCTATTATAATAATTTCAACCCTAGTAATCATATCACATCTATTTATAGAGGTAGTTTTGTTATGAAAGTATTGACTTAATCCTAATCAACTTTTATAGTTGAGATACAATGTAATTTAACAGAAAATAATTAAGTTTGTACCGGATATATCTTACCTGAATACTTGTGAATTCATTCTTTTAATGGAATCCATGCATGCAACAGAAGCTGAACAATAAATACCTCTGAACTATTTTAGAGCCTACATACCCGTGATTAACTGATGGCTAAAATGAGGATCTAAATCCGCTGTGTCATTTCTTTACCATGAGAAATAAATGATAGAAGTAAAGCATTGTATTTTGTCAACTTGTCACTGAGGTAATTAATAGAAGAGGGCACTGAGTTTGAATAAGTGTGATAGGGGAGGAATGAACTGATTTGGGCTAGTAAGGAGATGTGGTTGTAAGAGACATTTACATAATTAGTATGCAGGCAGGTATGGACTGCAAAAAGGGCTCAGATAAAATTAATGGCTTAAAAAATTCTGAGAGCAGAAAAAGCCATTAACCATTATGCTCAAAAACAAAATAAACACATGCTGCAACCTTTCTTATCTTGGTGTGAGGAAACAAATGATGTGCTAGGAATAGCAAAATATAAGAAACCATTTTCTCAACTGATAGAAATGAAATATTCTGATTTACCAAACACTCCTAGAACTTATCATAAAGAAAATAAATTCACTTTCTTCAGAAATAAGCTCTTGGGACCAAATCAATACAATTTCACATCACTGAGTATTTAAAATATGTGGCTTTCCTGAGATTTGACTTTAATCTTGAATGTATCATTGATTGCTACAATGTGATGTGGGCCATAACACAGGTTTTACAATATACCCTGAAATTTCTGCAAATTCCAGTAGCAGCAAGAATATTTATACACATATAAATAAATTTCAAGAAATCAAAGTAGGGCCATAAAATAAGTAAATACATATCAAATGTTGATTTCAGAGAAAAGAAAGATTACTTTTGCTGAGGGATATCAATAGTCAGAACATTTTAGTTTCAGGCCAGAACAAAACAAATAAAACAAAAATTCAAATGGCCATAAGCTAAAATGTAAAGCATTGATTCTTATAACTGAAGCACATCAGACTACATAATGACATGGATAAGAGCATATATTCTTGAGTTAGGTTATTTACTAGCTATGTTACTTTGGGTAAGTCACCTAACTACTCTTTACCTCGTTTCCTTATATATAAAATTGTATATTAATTATAATTTCCTCATAGAGTCCTTGTGAATATTATATGCATTGGTCCTATGAAGCACATTGAATAGTGCCTAGCACATTGTATTTGCCATATGAATGTCATTTATTATTAACAGTATTATTATTAAAAATCTAGATTTAAAGGTAGTTTCAGGCTCAAGTTATTCTAGGTTGTAAGAAACTTCTCGTTATAATTTTGTTCTACTTTCCTTTATAATGTGTACATTTCTTGCAGGCTTTCTTGAAGAAATGTACCCTAGACAAGATGGCCACCAGCAGCAGTGAGCTTACATCCTGGTAGTATAGCTACTTCTGCAGAAAAAATAACATTTGTTTCATCCAATAATTTCAACAAAATTTCTGGTTAAGTTTCTCATTAGATTAGCGTGGAACATGAGCACATTACAAAATAAACCATGGTTAATGGGGTAGTGAGTGTCTTCTTTTGGACAGGCCTGAGACATACTCTGACTACTACAAGTGATGACTGGGTCAACCCCTCTCAGATCATGTGAACTAGAAGAGGAAGAAATAGGTAGCTCCCCAAAGGACAACTGGAATGCCACTACAGAAGAAAACAAAAACACACTGAGTGTTCTATAATCACAAATATCCATGTTATAAGAAATCAATGCAGATAAAGAATTAGGTAAGATCATTGATTTACTAATAATCATGGAATTTAGTTATGTTTCTCTGCAACAAATTCATTGTGATGCTGTGATGGGGATCAACAAGCTACATTTTCTAGACTCCTTTGAATGGCTTCCTATTGTATTCCACTATTGGGAGGTATTAGAGAAACACTGGAAGGCAAGGAGCAGTTGTTTGCCCTAGAAACAGTACTTGATTTCAGCTTAACTGCTTTTTTCAGCATCCCCTGAACCAGCGTTACAGCACCAACTTAGAAGCAGCAGTTGGAACATATCCTTTACTCAGGGGTGTGAGCCCCAGTTCAGCAAGGCTATTCCTCTGAACTTATAAATTTTGATAGCCCCAACCTCTTCTCTTTGTCCACTTAAGCCTCTGGGGTAGGATACTTGGGGCGGTGGGGGGGGGCAGAAGGGAACAGATAGCTACATCTTAATTTCTTTGTTTGCCACAGTGTTACTACTTTTGTTGTCTGTCCCCTATGTAGTCACTTTCTATTTTAATAAGTAGTCTAGTGTTAATAGTGTATGTGAGATTAAATTTTTTTGTGATATAGCCATGACCCACCAATAACAGACCTTTTCCTACATATTTGGTAATATATATGTTGCCTGAGCACCTCCAATTTTGCTGCCCAAATAAGTCTTTTACCTCTATAAAATCCAGTATTGACCTTGTCCCATCATTTCTCCTGATATCCAAGGTGAATTCTTTGTCTTTTCCACTTCAGACTATGAAGTCATATAGGTCTGTATAAGATTTCAGTGCCACAATGTATTCTCTGTGTGAACCTAGGCAATTTATTAATCTACAGATATGTTTCTTTAGATACAATTCAGAGATAATAATATTGACCTCACAGGGTTGTTTAGAGGATTAAAAGGAATATAATATGAACATCTAGCATAGAGAATTTCCCTGGGTGTGCATTTAACAATGTCAGTTTATTTTCTCATTCAATGGGAAAACTGACTGTGTAGCTAAACTAACAAAGTTGGATAACAAAACAAAAATATATAAACAAGAGAAAATATCTTCAGAAATCATTGGTTCAGCAAAGTGAGTTATGACACAGCAAGAGTCCCAATGACCCTGGCAGTGCAGGTGACCCGTCACTACATGCTGAGTTCTGTGGCTCTTTTGGGGCAGCTCTGGAACTCTATCGGGCACTGTTGTCACAGAGTCTGTATGGTGGCAGCACCATCACTGTTGTTTTCCCAGCTCCCAAAACGTCCACCCCTACGGCTTGCCTTAGAACTGAGACCTCAAAAGCAGTTTAAATGAGTTAGGACTCTTTTGAGATAAGCTCATCCTAGGTTTGAAATGTTGAACTGAAATATTAACTTTAGCTAGTCCTTAAAACACAGTCCAAGGTTGGTTATTGTTCTTGTTGTTCTTGAATGAATAACTACTCCTGAAGAGGTTTTGCAGATTATATTGCTAAAATTTTACCCCAAAGAAGGTGGTCACTAATTGAGAAACAACACGACAAACGTTAAAATAATATCAAGAGTCCAGATGAATTGAGTTTTTCTTGACAATAAGGATTGTAAGTTTTCTTTTATGTTGTGGTTAATGCAAGAAGCATCAGTAAGGAGAGTCCCATGGCTAGAAAGGGGTGATATTGAAACTGAGCAGAACCCTGCACAGCCTTCCTGGGAACATACCCCCACTCCCCTCCATGTCTCCCCTCTCTTGTTCATAGAAAAGCTTTGGCCTTCTGAGTCAGCAAACTAATAACTGAGATTCCAGAAACATCACCCTGTTACCTCACCATAAACCAATCAGAGAATGGTGTACAAGCTGATCACACACCTTGCAACTCTCTCCCTCACACTGTCTTTTTTTTTTTTTTTTAATAAATTTATTTATTTATTTTTTGCTGCATTGGGTCTTCGCTGCTATGTGCGGGCTTTCTGTAGTTGCGGTGAGTGAGGGCTATTCTTCGTTTCAGTGCGCAGACTTATCATTGCGGTGGCGTCTCTTGTTGCGGAGCACAGGCTCTAGGCATGTGGGCTTCAGTAGTTGTGGCTCGTGGGCTCTAGAGAGCAAGTTCAGTAGCTGTGGCGCATGGGCTTAGCTGCTCTGCGGCATGTGGGATCTTCCCTGACCAGGGCTTGAACCCATGTCCCCTGCACTGGCAGGCAGATTCTTAACCACTGTACCACCAGGGAAGCCCCCCTCACACTGTCTTTAAAAACCCTTCCCTGAAAGCCATCAGGGAATTCAGATCTTTTGAGCATGGGCTGCTGTTCTGCTAGCTTGGCACCCTGCAATAAATGCTGTACTTTCCTTCACTGCAGCCAGATGTCAGTAGATTGACTGCTTAGAGTCAGATGAAGGGACCCAAGTTAGGTTAGGAAACCATATTAGTGGCGTTTATGTTTGAACCAATTTGAACTGCTTATAAGAACAAGTAGTACTCACCTCTTCCCAAATCTGCACTCAATGATGTCACGTTCTAAAACTGGACATGCTGGAAGTATTTAACACCCAGAAATTAGGAAGCTAAAAATATGTCATTTTTTCTCAGAGAACCGGTTGTTGAATATTTACTAAAACACCACTAGAAAACTGTCCTTAAAAAATGCTCAGTAGGGCTTCCCTGGTGGTGCAGTGGTTGCGAGTCCGCCTGCCGATGCAGGGGACACGGGTTCGTGCCCCGGTCCGGGAAGATCCCACATGCTGCGGAGCGGCTGAGCCTGCACGTCTGGAGCCTGTGCTCCGCAATGGGAGAGGCCACAACAGTGAGAGGCCCGTGTACCACAGAAAAAAAAAAAAAAAAAGCTCAGTAAATGTAATATTAATTACTAGAGATGATTTTTTTCTAGAATGGGTTATTCAAAGTACAATGCTAGATGAAGAAACAATAATCACTAGGTATCAGTTTAAGTTCTTTAAGTCAGACTGATATCAGGATCCTCTAATAATACAGTAAATACCCACTAATGTCACAGTTTACTATTTGGCAATGTAGCTTATTATATTCTTTTGGACAAGAAGGAGCAACATGGACCAGGTCATGGAATAATTTCATAAATTATTATATGACTGGCAGATATACTCATAAATTACTAATAAATAACAAAGTTTTAACCTGAAAAACTCATTTTTGTCCATGTTCTGGTAATATTTCATCTGTGACTTGATTTGTTCATCTGCCAAACAGATATGTGGAATGACACAGAACTTTGAGTACTAGTTAATAGGCTAAATAATAAGATAAAAACCTAAATAAATGTTAGTGAATCACAATTACCAATCAGGTTTTAATAAATGAAATGGAATAGGGAAGATACTTAAATATTATATGCTCACACATAATTTACAATTCAAGGATGAGAATGATGTGTTTCAAAGGCCAGGTGTCACTATAACAAGCAGCGTTTAGCTAGTTAGGCCTTAAACCAAGGGTCAGCAAATTATGGCCTGCACAGCAAATCCAACCCACAGCCTTACTTTGTAAATAAAGTTTTATTGATATATGGATATATCCTTTCATTTATTGTCTGTCTACAAGTGCTTTCTCGTTGCAACAGCACAGTTAAATAGCTGCAAAAGAGACAATCTGGCCCACAAAATCTAAAATATTTATTCTCTGCCCCTTTACAGTAAATGTTTATTAGCCCTGCCTGAAACCAAGTTAGCAGAGTGATTTGGCTACAAGGAAAATGATGATTTTCTCTTATAAGTCTACTGTCTGGATAGATAGTAAGAGCCCTGCTTTTCTCTAGTTAGATCACACTAGAAGCATAGTTTTCATACATATTTTAATAGGAAGAAAGTAGAGGGTGTGCAAATACAAGATATCAGATTGATAAAGAGGTTCAAAAGAATATTTCCAAGTGTGGTTGAAAAAAGCTGGAGGTGTTTTTTTCCTAAAGAATGGGGAGAAATGGTTAGGTAGGATAATTTTGGCAAATAAATCGCATCAAATTTGGCAGAGTCTAACATGTGGAGAAATGATTTGGTCTAATCTCATATAATTTAAAATGTAAACCAGGAGATTACAAATTTTATAGTAAGGTATATTTTGACTTGAATCAGCAAGAATGTTCAAATATTTAGAACTATCTGAAAATGAAAAAGTTTGGTTCTGCAAAGAGCGAGATTTTCCTCCCAGAGAGCCATGCAGATAGACCAGCTGGCAGGTTATAATCGGGAGATTCACAAACCTGATAATGGTAACATAGCCATATCTGCAGTTGAGCTTCTAGTGGTTCAGATTAAAATAAATATATACTATACTAAACAAACCACATAGAAATTGAGAAGAAAATTGGCCTTGGGCTACACATAGATAAAAGTATTCCTAGTTAAATGTTATATATATATATATATATATATATATATATATATATATATATATATATATATATACATTTTGAAGCTATTAATTTTTAAAACATAACCAAAACAGTGATATTCCCTTTTTTGGATAATTTTAAAGTAACCTTTTCCTCTCATTACTTAAAGATTTATTTCAGAGTTTTTTTTCAACTCCTCCTAATTTCAGCTCCTCATCTCATATGTGGCTCATCTGATGTATAATCTGCTCATTTGGTGCATAGAAAATATAAATAAGGAACTTTTAAGGAATCCTATTTTTAAGTAGTTCTAGGGAAAAGGCCATTGTATCCACATATATGTATAAAATGAAACATAGCCTTAATAACTGGGGATAAACAGCTTCACTGTTTTAATAAAAGAATGTATTGAATTTATGATAAAGCTGAGTCTCTGGGAGTTTCTGAGTACCACCATTTAGGAACAGTATTGTGTCAAAAAATAACAAGAAAGCATATTTGGCATGATTTATGGATCAGAAAGCCCATTGAGGGAAGTCTCCCAAGGTGTGTGTGAGAAACGGTCAGTTTGTTTTCCTCTTATTGGTGTACAGAGGAAATAGTTTTCTTGCCTATATCTCCAAGGATGGCACTAAGCCCCACAAAGCAAACACAGAGGAACATCAGACAAACTGCATGGATCTGTCTGTATGTAAAAACACTGTTTTTAAAAATTTGTAATTCATGGGCTAGATGTTTCCTGATAGGTATATTTTTCAGTTCAGGGATTTAAAAAAAAAAATTCTGCCATGTACTTTTATTTTCATTTTTACTTTAGTCTTTTGGTTTTGTAAGAATGAGCAATCTCTCTATTTCTTTCCTGTAAGTTTGTCTCCAATGCTGACATGAGCACAAAGACCTTATGTGCTGTGTTAGGAAATATTTTGTGTCTTAAGAATAAAAGTTTTCATTAGACCTAGTCAATGTATCACAGATATTATCCATCCTGGCAAGAGGAACACAGAAGCGCAGACACTGTTGGGCTATGGTTCTCAATGGAAAAATAAAGCTTTTCAAAATGTTTTAGTCATTGCCATGGTGGATGTTTCTTTAAGTCATTTTTACAACCTGCTTTGATGAATTCTAAGAATCCGTATTACATTATTTATTCCTATGGCTTACTGTTAAAATCATATTCATAATATTAACTATCATTCATTGAATACCATGTACCAACATTATGAACCAGAAAGTAATTTATATTTAACCCTCATAACAGTCCTGCAAAGTAGAAATGATTATCCCATATTGCAGATGAAAAACAGACTCAGAAAGGATATAAATTGCCTATATCACAAAATTAGTAAGTGGTAGAGCCAGAATGCAAACAAGATCTGCCTGGTTACAAAGTCAGTAATTTTTCTTCTATAACATGCCAACATTATAAACCTTTTCGGTTTGAGGTGAAATGCACTCAATATCACATTTTAAAATATACCTATAAAATAAGAGCAACAAGCTAGTAATGAGTGTTATTCTCTGTTTCAGCTAGGATAGTCAGGGAATGGATATGATGACTTAGAGTAATTAGGAATGACCTATTTTTGAAGAGGTATCATTTGAACTCAATGATGAAGAGAAGGCAGCCTTGTAATGGTTTATAGTGTTTCAGATAAATAGCAGTATGTGCAAAGATACTGAGGTAGGAAGGAGACTGGCATATTTGGAAAAAGAAAAACGTTCATATATAGTTTTCCTGTGTAGATGTGGCTTAGATGTGGGGTTAAAATAAAGAAAGAAATCTAAGTCTTTCACCCAAGAGGACAAATTCAACTGATAATTTAATAAAATTTGCAATTTTAATTTAATAGAAATTTTTATCTCCCAAGAATTCTTCTCTGCTATAAAATCATTTACTTATAGTTTATCTTAATATATTTTCCTTTGTTTCACTGAATCTCAGAGAGTATTAATTTGTTTACATATTACTACAACTGGTATAAATATTGTATTCAGCTGTATGTTATATCATATTCTTTACTAGTTCTGCCATTTTCCAAAAATTATATCTTCTTACAACATAATCTGTTTAGATTTGACAAGGCAAAGACTTTGAAAAATAAAAAGTAGGATTATCACAACGATAATTTCTAGAATGGTTATATTAACTTTTCTTTTGTGATGACTTGTAAATGTAGGTGTACATGTATGTGTACATGTACTAGAAGTATCTTTCCCAGAGAAAAGACTGACCATTTATGTTCAGACTTCAAAATATATACATACATATACACAAATACATATACACATATGCAAATACACATCTTTCCTGATCTTGGATTTTATTACCCTCTTGCCTCCATTAGACATACAACATAATGATCATAATCACAAACGAAGACTCAAAACATAATTAACATTGTTTGCAATCTGAAAGAGAGCACAGAAAACCACATAATTGCAATGGGAAGATTTTCACATCTCTAAAAGGAAATAATAGGATGGATTTACTTTTTTCTCATGACTTCTTTCCAAATATTTACTTCTGCTTGGTCAGGGTTGGCTTTCTCTTATTTCTGCACCCACACACATGCACATACACGCACATATGAATATTAAAAAATCTCATTAAATGTTTGGGTTATTAAGGGTAAGCAGATGGTTCTTCATGGCTTTTTAATGTTTAAATTGTATTCTGATTCATTCATGTAAGTATAAATTTCCATATTAAAGCATGGACCTTCCCCTCCTCAAGAAGAAAGCCATTAGCTACACTTACTGAGCCCATAAAAATTAACATGCAAACATAGAAAACATAATTGCCAAAGTATTTATGGAACTCTCCTTAGCATAAATATTTTTTGCCTATATATTTCCAGGTAAATCTGGCAGCAGATGAAATGAATCAATCCAATCAGAAAATACAAAAACCATTTACCAAGCCCTACATCATCTATCAATATAATATACCAGGATGAGTGCAGAACAAGTTACTAGTGTAGATTTGGACTTATTGGGCATTGAAGTAGAGGAAGAGTTTGTGGATATTGGAAATAAAGGCTTAGAAATACTTGAATATGATCAGGGTTGAAGTTTATGTAGTTATCACTTCCTGAAATAAAGACTTAAAAATCCAGAAGATCAAGAAAAAGTGCAACAGAAGGTATTAAGTTTTTTAAAATATTTTAACACCCTGGGGGTAGGATGTCATTCATGATACACTGAAGAAGTAAAATCAGAAGTTCAGGCAAGGACAGGAAATTCTGGCTAGCGAGTTCCTTTTTGGTACTCTTTGCAAGGTTTGTAACCGGAGTCAGAGTAAAGAAACCTGAAATCGTGAACAACGAGGTGAAAACCATTTCTGCTGGTTTAACACTTAAAAAAAATATAGTAATTATGACTAGAGAAAATTTTAGGAGAGAATAGGGCTGACAAGTCTAGTGAACTGTCTTTTTAGCAAAGAGCTTCTGTGTCTTTTTCTCTTTTCTAGAGTCAGAGGAAAAAGCCACATTATTTTCTAGTTTGAGTTGGCCAAGGAAACAATCTTTGAAGTAAAATTTGGTTATACTTCATTCTATATCTTGAAAATTAATAACACGTTGCTGTCCAGTCTGTTATTTTCAAACTATCCTTCTTGTTTTGAGAGTAATATTAAAAAAAGACCAATTTTGGGTACCATATTTGGGAGTAATCAAAGCCAGAGTTTGTGTGAATCAGAGGTCAAAAAGAAACAAACACTTTTTAAAAATAATTACCTTTCACCCTAGCTATCAAATTTTAGGGCTAAAAAATATAAGTTCTTGTCTAAATTGGGATTCCTTAAAAATGAAAGGGGGAGGAATAGATCCTTAGCCAGTCAGAACATCAAGACAACATAGGTAAATGAAAACTGCCCACAGAAAAGCAAACATAAAGGTACCCCGTACAGAGGCAGTTGCTTCATCTTTGTATATCTATTCTGCTGTCCTAATGCTTGTGGCATGCATTCTATGTGGCATCTCAATCTGAAATCTATTTGTAACTCAGTAGCTTCTCTCCTTCTTATTATTATCTGTGTTTATCCCCTCAGGTAAGCATATCATAGAATCATAATAACCATTCACAGGTGACACCCATCAGCACTTTCAACTTTCTCTCTCTGTTTGATTAGAAAACAGATGCATTACTATCAGACTAAGCTTGTTTGCTTTCTCTTACTGAAAAAAACCAAAAACAAAACAAAACACTGAGAAATACCTGGTTGCATATTTACAAAGGGCTGGAAATAGAACATTACTGGAATTTCTATAATATAAAAGCAAATATTTATATGTCTACATATCCGAAATTCTGTCACCATCTTCCTAGAAGCACATCTCAAGAACGTCCTTTTTTTCCTTTAAAAGTTAATAATATAAAAATTTTGGTCTCAGCTTCTCTGGAGGAGGGGGAAATGACTCATTCAAAAATTTACATTGATCTCTCATCCAAATATATTCTGAATGATAAAACTGATTTAACTTTCCTCTATAAATGTATTCTTCAGTAAAAAGAGATTTCTTGACAAGTTAATAGCGACTTCCTGCAGTCTGCTTGAATATTATTGTTCAAATATCAGTTTTTTTAATAATAAATATACTTATTTGTGTATTTCCTTTTGATGAATACTCCACTCTGCTGCAGTTTTAAGGAGGAAATAAATGAGCTTCTCAGAATCTCTACGGTAAGGGAAGAGGAATTATACTCACAAACAGTAGCTGCAGCCTAGAGTTCACGCCATTAAGAGTTGTAAGTGGATACTATAATATTCTAACCCCTCTCCAAGTTTAAGCAGTAAAATATCTGGAAAAATCAGAGGCCAGTTAAACACATACATTTAATTGGTAGCTGTCCACAACTATACATAGAACAATTATCTGAAATACGAATTTAAGTTGGAATAATTAATTCCAAAAATGTCCATCTCATTTTGAATTAGCAGTTGATGTTGATTAGAAGGATTCTATTAAGAGATATGAATATAATGGTGAGATAGATGTATAGAAAGAGGGAAGAGACACCATGGACAATGAGTGGGGATTTGGTCATGGTTCTCTCTGAAAAAAGAAGAAATCTCAGCTTTTCCCCAAGTTGAAAGTGGGAAGAAACATCTCAGGGAGATATAGCCCTAACACAGGCTACTGTTCCTTGTACAAGTGTGTTATAAAAAGGAAATATGAAGAGTCTGGCTACTTTGTACAGGGATGAGGAAACAGAATTTCCATCTGATATATTCCCCAGACAATATGCCAAACCCCCTTTGATTCGGAAATAAAGTTATTTAGAGGGACAACAAATCTAAACGTTCCTTCCCCTCCCCCTGCTAGCTCATTGTGTCACTCAGAATGAGGGTGATACTTGCTATTGGGCTGGCCAAAAAGTTCGTTTGCTTAGTGAATACGTTGTTCAATAAAGTTCTTTGTGAAAATGAAAAATGCCTTTTATTTTTGCTTAAAACCAAACGAACTTTTTGGCCAACCCAATACTATTGAGTCCAGTCCATCTGATCACCATACCTTCTCAGTTGTGTCACCTAAGGATCTTCCTTACTCCCTCCTCTACACCTTCTCTCTACCAACCAAATCCATCTTTCATATTACAGGTTAGAATTATTTCCTAAAATATATATCTGACCATGTCACTTTCCTACTTAAAATCATTTAGTGGAACCTGATCACCTATGGTTTTGAACTCATTAGAATGAACTGCCTGCATCTACAAACCTGTTATGTCAAAATTCCGCAGTTCCCCCTAATGCTCAGTGCCTTTTATATCTGATTTGTTAATGTTGGGTATATCCTAAGCACTAAGCACGCTTCATAAATCCACATATGTGTCATTTTATTTATTCATTCACTCACTGAATATTTCTTAGGTACCTTCAGTGTGTACAGAGAAATGGTGGGACAGGGTATAGAACAATGAATAAGGTAGTCAGTCTCTGGCCTCAAGAAACTAGGGAATCAAGCAGATACTTTCCCCCCTGACTGAGTTAAATTCTTCTCTTCTGGCTTCCCACAGCATCTTAAGCATGCCTTTATCTTAACTCTCCTCAAAGTATACAGAAATATCCTGTTTACTTTCGTGTAATCCTAATATACCATGAGCTCCTTGAGGGCATATAAACATTATTTGCATCTTCATCCCCAGCACATGACGTGGTTTTATAAAGTCTGTCGGATTTAGAAGTGCCTATATCATGTTTTGAAGATATATAATAATTGCAGTCTGCATAAAAAGTATGGATTATAAAACAAGAGGTCATAGGATTTCACATTAAAAACCAGAATTAATATAAAATTTGAAAAACCTTAGAGAAGAATAAAAGTATAAATTATACTGCAGAAGAGAAAACTATACTAAGGATCTGTCACCCACATGCACACACACACACACACACACACACACGATAAGATCAGAGAGAAATAATGTGACACGTAGATAACATTAAGGAATGGAGATGAAATAACCGGAATATAAACTACACTAAGAATCTAGGGGTCTACCCTGGTGCCGCAGTGGTTGAGAATCCGCCTGCCAATGCGAGGGACATGGGTTCGATCCCTGGTCCAGGAAAACCCCACATGCCTTGGAGTAACTAAGCCCGTGCGCCACAACTACTGAGACTGTGCTCTAGAGCCCGCGAGCCACAACTACTGAAGCCCGTGTGCACTAGAGCCCATGCTGCAACTACTGAGCCCACGCACCGCAACTACTGAAGCCCACGTGCCTAGAGCCCGTGCTCTGCAACAAGAGAAGCCACCGTAATGAGAAGCCCACACACCAAAACAAAGAGTAGCCCCTGCTTGCCACAACTAGAGAAAGCCCACGCACAGCAATGAAGACCGAACACAACCAAAATAATAAATAAAATTTAACAAAAAAAGAATCTAGTTATTACGTGACCAACTTGAAGTATGGAGATGAAGTGTTAGAGGATGGATGAATGCTGATGAGAAAAAAGTGGTGTATCATCAGTCAGTGAGAGAAAAATAATGATAATTTAGCATAGAAAATTAAGGATAAGAAATGATTACATGAAAATATAGAAACTTGAATTTGATTGAGGAATATAAAAGAGAAAGATATTAAAAAGAAAAAGGACTTTTTCATTTATATGTTTAAGTAAATTATGGACAAAAACTAGTCAAGAGTATTTGTGATAAGGAAAGAGAATGGCTGGTGACTACATACCATTTGGGTTTTAATGGGATAGAAAGTTATTAAAAGTAAAGCTAGAGGGGAGCAGCATTAAAGTCAGCATAAACAAGGAGTGGATTTTATGCAGGCAGAAGTGTTGGAGCATCTTGTGGATCATCAAGTTGTACACAGCAGCAGGGATGTGTAGCATCAAGATAGCAGATAGGAGGAAAGAGCCCTGAAGCCAGTGAGGGATCCAGAAGACAGAAGGCATGCATACAGGAGGCAGTCAGTCCAAGGTCAAGGAAAGACGTTGGGAAATGGCAGCTGAGTCAGGTAACTTGGAGAACTGAGGCAGGTAACGGGCTTCTAGGAGGATTCTACAGGGAGCATTTGGCTACAGCGAGAATGAAAAATTGTGTCATCTGCTCACCCTTGGATGATGCTTGGATTTTGAATTTTATAATTGCTACTGAGTATAAAGAAAAAGAAGAAGCCTCTGTGGGTAAGGAAACATTTGTTACTTCCAAGGTAAAATGCATCTGAATAAGTAAGAAAGGGATTAAAAGAACAGCCAATGTGGTTAGAAGAAACTGCACATAAAATAACGCAGGCCACACAAACAGCAAGGGCAGAACTTCTACTTGTGTCAAATAATGATTACACAGGGTTAGAACTAGTATGAAGATGCAGTTTTACCTACCATCAGTAATTACGTAGAAGAAAGAATAGATAATAGATATTACTCAAAAAGTAATACCACAGGGTTTCAAATATATCATCACCAACAATAAAAAATTACTTAAGGTTTTAAAACCCAAAACCTCTCACTCATGTATGAAGATATCAGTTAATTAATAAAAAGCTGTCAAATAATAGAAAATGGCTTTTGTCCATCTTCCTATTTTCATCAATTTGAAAATCTATGAGGAAATGGATAGGAGAGATATTGAATCTCAGCATGTAGCCTCTAGTAGAGAGTTAGAGGATGCACATGAGAATGTGAAAACAACTAGTAACATTTCAATGTGCAGATTAAATGATGCTGAATAGAAATTACAATGACAATAAAAGAGCCATGAGCCCATGTGACAATATATACAATAAAACTTAAAGAAAAAGTGACAACTGTGATAATGAATGTGCTTCCCAAGGAGAATTAAACATTTTCTCAAGTGACTAAACTTCAAAAAATTAATTACTTCTTTAATATTTTATATTTACCTACTATTCTTAAAATACCCCTGGGAACAACCATAATTGTTATGTGTAGGAATTTAGAAAATACATGGTATCATTTTTGTATACAATTTGGGTTCATTCTCCTTTGAAAAGCAACTTCTGTCTGACAATCAGCTTTCAGGCCTTTGTTCAGGGGAAGCCGCATTATCACATTAAAACCCAAAGGTCAGACATCTGTGAAACATTGTGTTAAAAGACAAGAAGCTGAGGCAGAAAAATTCTCTCTGCTTCATCTCAATATAAATTGCAGATCAAACAGTGTTCTAGATTGACATTGGCCATCCAATCTGAAATGAACTGTATTATATTTAACATCTAAAATGTCATACTGGGCATTGCATATGGTTTTAATTTTCAACTGCCCAGCCTTATATTTGGTATTTGTACTTTCCAAATGTGCTTTTTGACCTTCATATAATAGGATTTTATACCTAGGAATGAACAAGCAAAAGCTTTGTTAAATTCATTGTAGCCATTGATTGCTTATTTCCTTATTTAAAATATAGCTTATTTTGTGAGTAAATGATAAAATATAATTTTAATTAACTCATTTTTAACAGATGGTAACTTACAAAGAAAAATACTTTTAGCATTCTGTGCAATGGGAAATATTTGAAAGTGGAAACTTGAAAACCATTTCTCAGCAGACTCAAGAATTAAATATAATTCTAATAATTACCATATATTTGGTGTCTATGCCACATATTTTATATTGAGTTGCTAAGTCTTGCAATACAGTTGTTTTAAATGTTCTCAATTTTGTAATTCTCTGGAAAGAGCAGTTTACTATGAAGATAAAATAAAATCCCTTACAGAAGTTCATTTTGAAAAAGCAAAAATTTTTAAAAGAAGAATGTTTTATCTCTTGCCCTTCACCTCAGGTTTTTCCAGATTCCTTTCCAGTATCTGTCCACCTAAAAGTAATGTTAAGGGGAAAAAAATGTTTGGAGCTCCTATCAATATAAATGAAAGTTAACCAAAGGAAAAAAAAAACTTTATGTAGAAGTGATAAGCATGGAAGAGAAAGTATAGGTGACTGAATAAAAGGCAATGTACAATAAAGTTAAAGAATGAGCTTTGGAGTCATGCTAGCATTAGAGAATCAAGCTGACCAATTATTAGTTTTGTCAACTTGGAACAATTCACTTCTCTGAGCCCCAATTCCTTCATCTGTAAGATGAGTTTGACAATGCTTACTTCAGAAAACTGTTCTAAGAAATATATTAGCTAATGCCTAAAAGCAGACAATACAATGTAAAATCAATAACATGTATTCTTTTCCTACTAAAATTATTTTTTAAATGAGCCATATTTATTGTCCTGCAATCGGAATATAAATATCTTTCTCACTGTTGTATCTGAATAGATTGTACCTGAATAGAATTTTCTACCAAAAGGAATAAATCAAGTATCCCTGAAGAATTGGTTGATTTAGGTGTGGGTCAGAACATGTACAAGATGTTCCTACAACATCTTGTAAAACCAGATAACCAAAATGATATCAAAGGTTACTAGGGTCATGTCAAAAAAGTTTCAGAGACCAATTTGAAGAGCCTCTCCTAGGATACAATTGAGACAATTAGACCATTAATTAGAATGATAATGGCAATAACTAAAATTCATCAAATGTATTTAAATCTATGTGTACATGATGATATCGAAACAAAACCAACAAATTAAAGAAACAGATCAAAATGAAATAGAAAAGCTCATTAGTCACTATTAGAGAACGATAGTTAACTAACTTATTGCGTTAAA
Organism: Pseudorca crassidens; assembly: GCF_039906515.1. NCBI lineage: Eukaryota > Metazoa > Chordata > Mammalia > Artiodactyla > Delphinidae > Pseudorca > Pseudorca crassidens. The sequence continues at coordinate 42,761,532 of NC_090311.1, read as the reverse complement.
AACTGAATTATAAAGGGAAAGAATCGAGTTTATCTTTCCTTAGTATAAAAAGTGTTCCTCAGTGCAAATAAATAATTGATAGGAAAGTTATTTTTATAAAACTATGCCAATTACTTTTTAAATTAAGAAATGATAGAAATAGAATACCATTATTATCCAACTTCTAACAATGTAATGGCTCCTAGAAAAGATCATCAATGACTGTTAATACCTCATAAAGACAACCAGACACCATGTATCTCCTGATAGAAACGTCCACCACCTAAGAAGTGTTCTTGCCAAAAAAAAAAAATGGACCTGACTGTTTAAATCTAATTTTATTTTTTTCCCAGAAATATAGAAGACAATGTAACGTGTTTTCAAGAAATATGACTAGCCCTCCCGTTTGCTGTTTCTTCCACTATGATTTAACAGAAGGACTTCGAGTCATGGCATGTGGGATGAGATTCTGTATGTCATTTATTAAAAACAGGAAATTTTGAGCAGGCTGCAACTTCTATGAGCTACAGTTTCCTCTAAGAAAGTAACTGAACTCTTAGCCACCCCCTGTATTATGAAACGTTAGGAAAATTAGAGGAGAAAAGTGTGAGCAGAGAGTGAAATTCTGTTAACTCAGTTAGAGAAAATCACAGACTAAAAAATAGAGGGAAAGTGATGTTTAGTTATTAAAACTGCACTGCTTACAGTTTGGATTTAATAACCTGGTAGATGTAACCAAATTTGAAAAATGCTCAATATTTCCATGGAGTTTAGAGGTTTAAAAACACTTTCTCATTCATTTCCCCAGCTGATCATCACAAAAGTTCATTAAATATCAAAAAAATCATAATTTCTTCTTTTTACAGATGAGAAACCTGAAGCTCAAATGTTAATTAATTAGCCCAATACTCACAAAACTGTTTCACATTTTTCCATTTAATTCATTTATGCATTCATTTATTTAATTAGCACAAATTTACTTAGTATTTTTCATGTTCCAGGAAGTATACTAGATATTAGGTATACAGTGGTGAGCAAAAAAGACAAGGTAATCTGCCTTCATAGGATTTATCTCACATTCTAGAGGGAGACATGGACAGGACAAATGTAAAAGAAAGAGAGAGACAAATACCGTACGCTAACACATATATATGGAATTTAAGAAAAAAAAATGTCATAAAGAACCTAGGGGTAAGACAGGAATAAAGACACAGACCTACTAGAGAATGGACTTGAGGATATGGGGAGGGGGAAGGGTAAGGTGTGACAAAGCGAGAGAGAGGCATGGACATATATACACTACCAAATGTAAGGTAGATAGCTAGTGGGAAGCAGCCGCATAGCACAGGGAGATCAGCTCGGTGCTTTGTGACCATCTAGAGGGGTGGGATAGGGAGGGTGGGAGGGAGGGAGACACAAGAGGGAAGAGATATGGGAACATATGTATATATATAACTGATTAATTTTGTTGTAAAGCAGAAACAAAACAAACAAAAAAAAAGTGCTATACAAATAGCTTAAGAAAGCCTTTGTAAAGGTCTTCTGTTGAGACTGAAGAGATAAAGAGGAGCCAGTCAAGTGAGGAATGAGAAGAGTGCTCCAGGCAGGAGGAGGAAGATCATGTTTCAAAGCCTCTCACCTCCTATTTACTAGTCTAGCCTGGCAGTATTAGTGGCACTGTGTGTGTCTGTTGTGTGTTTATGCGGGGCAGGGTAGGTTGGGGACTCTTCCCCCTCTCTATCATAGGTCTCACTTCCTGGGACCATAGCATTTTAGCTAAGTTTACTGTGAAGTTTTTCATAAGACTATAAAGCGGGAGAGAATGAAAGGGAGAAAGGTGAAAATGGTCATGTCTAATACTCTTGTATACATGGTCAGGAAATCTTGGCTCCAGGAAACTTCCACTTGCACGTGGATTTTCTCGACCAAACTGCCTAGACTGAAGAGACAGGGGCCACATCAGTAATATTTTCCATATATGGTGGCTCAATTCCATCTTGCAAAATGTGACACGCCCTAATTAATTATGGCAACAATGTGATACCTCTGTGAGGTTTCCTGATATGCAGAATTTTCTCTCTCTTCTCGTAAAAACTGTATTTTGCATTAATGAGTTATAAAGGGAAAGTTATAAACATTAGACTGTTCATAAAAACAGACTATAGACTATTAGACTGTTCATAAAAATCACTGAAAACCTGTATAAGTTCTCTGAGGTTTCTTTCACTATATAATAGTTTCCTCCACCCCTGCCACAGGAAAGATATTAAGGCATTTTGTGTGAAAGTGTGAGGAATGGAAAAATGAAATGAGCTGCTCAAAAAAAGCTGCCTCCTTCTCATGGCAGTCAAATAATCAACATTTCCACAAGTGTTTTATTTCAAAGCAAGTTATATCTAACAAAGAGAAATTTACTAAAATGATTATGTGTTTCCAGTAAGCCTCATCTCCAACTGCAGCTAAATGTAGCTGGTTGGAATTATAAGCACAGCAGTATTTTATATATTACTGAGATTGATTTTGAGATTTGAAACTCTAGTGTGGTAAACCTGGGGGAAATGACTAGAGGCAATCATAGATGGGACAAGTAACTCTTATTCATTGCATACAAATAGTTTTACATACAGACCCTCAAATCTGTTGACTGAAAAATGGATTTGGCTAATTCCAGAATAAGAGACTAGCCTCAGAATGATTATGTTGAAGACTCCTAGAACAGAAAAATGTTAAATAGTAAAGTGTTATAGTCATTAACAAGCAGTTTCTAACACAAACCTAGAAGTTGGAAGGATCTGTGCTTTTCCCTCTGCCTAGAAACTTCTGCCTCTTAGTCATATGTCTTGTCATATGTCTTGTCTAACAAATATTTACTCATCTTTCAAGAAACAGTTTTAGCATCACCCATATTTTGGCAATAAAAATATTTCTTACAATTATTTGAACAAAGAGCCAGTGATAGTTAATTTTATGTGTTAACTTGGAGGGTGTTTTTGGATGATAAACATTTAAATCGGTGATTTTTGAGTAAGCAGATCACCCTCCGTAATTTGGGTGGGCCTCATCTAATCAGTAGAATGACTGAATAGAACAAAAAGACTGGCCTGCTAGACTGCCTTTGACTTGATCCTGAACATGGCAATCCTGGGTCTTCACCCACTGGTCTTCAGACTAGAACTGCACCATCGATTCTCCTGAGTCTTCAGCTTCTCAGCCCATCCTGCAGATTTTGTACTTCCCTGCCTCCATAATTATGGACATGGAGACACTCTAACAAAAGAATACTAATCATACTCTTTGTAAACATGGGCTAAATAAATGGGATGGACTGAGACATCATCTCTCTTTTACATTATTATCAGTAGTATTAGTATAGTACTATATTGGAACTTATTATTACGTTAGGGCAATTTTTATGTCAATTTTTTATATTTTTCATCATTTTTTCTTCCTATTTCTGTAACATTTTCAAATAACTATGAGTTTGTGTTAATTTAAATTTGCAATTAAATAAATCTTGTATAATGCTAACTCTGACATTTATTACTATAGGAATTACTTCCCATATATGACAGGATATGATAGGATATATATACACATACACACATACACACACGAATGGATACATTTATAACCCACAAAATAGGGGTCAACTATTCAATATGGATTTATTAACACTCTTAGTATGAACCTGACACTTTATGAGGTTCTATTGGTTAGGATTACAGTTGGTTGTGAGTAGCAAAGATTTGAAAAGTAGCACCTTAGCCAAAATAGACATTAATTCTTCTATAAAAGAAAAGGAACTAAAAATTTGATAGTCCAGAGTGAGTATTGTCAGGATAGCAGGCTTATTTTCTTTGTTCCCTGGAAGAGTCTCCACATAATCCAGGATGGCTATTAGAGCTTTAGCCATCACATCAACATTCTAAGCAATAGGTAAAAGGGATGGCTCCTCTCCCCTTTTAAGGAAGCTTTATTGGACAATAAAAAAATTTCTATTTACACCTCAACAGCCAACCACTGCAAGAGATGCTATGAAATATATCCTTTTATTGTGGCGGCAATGTCTCCAGTATTTTGTTTAGTTAAGTAAAAAGCAGAGAGATGATACCAAGAGGAATCCAGTAGTTTCTGCCATACCATTGGGAGAATCCAAAATAAATTCCTTACCATTTTTTTTTATTGGAGTATAGCTGCTTTACAATGTTGTGGTAGTTTCTGTGTAGCTGTACAATTAAGTGAATCAGGTATACGTATACATATATCCCCTTCCTCTTGGCCCTCCCTCCCATCCCCAGCCCCCATCCCCCATCCCATCTATCTAGGTCAACACAGAACACCTAGCTGAGCTCCCTGTGCTATGAAGCAGGTTCCCACTATTTTACACATGGTAGTGGATATATGTCAATCCTAAACTCTCAATTCGTCCCACCCTTCCCTTCTCCCACTGTGTCCACATATTATAGAGAAACTCAAATCTGGTTAAGAAGTCAAAACTATAATGTATGAATCTACTTTAAAAGTTAAAGTATAAATCTTGTAATATGGATCATGAGGGATGGAGGACTTCAAGAAATAAAGAGCAGCCTGACATGAAACAGAAACCACAAAATTTAGGCCCTAAGTAAATATCTGTTGAATGACTGATTAGCAATCCAAGGGATATTCTCAATATCAGTGCTGAAAGTAAGTCCAGCTCAATGTGATACAAATCTGTGAAAAACCATAGATCAGCAATTCACCTTAATGCACTGAATCATCTTTAGTATGAGAATTCTGGCTCTCAGAACTACCAGAGTCCTTAAAAGAACATCTAGTGAAATCCCTTACCTTTAGTAAAGAATTATGATTCTCATTTTAGAGGTAAGAGCCAGAGATACCAAGTGACTCAGATATGGGAACACAGCTCAAGTCATCACTTGAGATCCAGAATACCTAGTTGTTTTTTCCATTCTACTGCTTATTCCGCAAGCTATATTTTCCATTTCATTGTTTATTCAGCTGTGTTAACCCTATTTGGGAACTTTGCGGAATAGTTACATACTAAATAGACACTTATGAAAGTTGTACTAATCATATCATTTTTGAAGTGTGTGTGCTATCCTTTCTAAGAGGGAATAATGATCAGCTATTAATTAGTAAGAAACTTCCTAATGAACAAAATCCTTCCTTTTCCCATATACAATATTATTTCTATTTTACAAAGCTTATAGCATCTCTAGAGACAAGTCCAACAGCCCAACATGTGGGAAAATAAATACACCTCATTAATCTTCATTATAGATCTGTGAGAGAGGTTACTATTGGCATAAATTGCATGTAGGGTGAAAACTTGAAAAAAATTAGAGATGAAGTAAGGACTCAAAAGCCTTTTTCTCTTTGTCTCTGTTCTTCCTTTCAGGAAGAGTAACAGACAAAACTATGGAGAGCAAAAGAAAAGATAAACAAAATTACATCATGCACAGTGTTCATATTTTTGAAAATGTCCAAAGTTTACTTATGACCTACCCAGCATAGTTAACTCATTATCCATGTTTCTTTGTGTTGATGGCTTTATTTTTTACAGATGACTGGTAATTACAGTGTTAATTAAAGGACCAATCACTAGTTTTTCTTGAGCTTTTCACTGATATAATGGGAATAATTTATTTTGAGCACAAATAATAAAATTGCTTTAGCACAAAGGTGAAAATTAGGAGCACTATAAATTTTACTTGATGTTGCTTTGCCGGTGGACAAACTTTTCAGCAGACAATTTTGTACTATCCTGTTCAAGTTCTATAGCAATTCCACTGAAGTTTCAGGATGTGTTTCTCATTGCACTCACTAGGTACCATCATGAAATTTTAAAGAGGAAACACTATCAGAATAGACAGTAGATGAAGAGGAATAACATTATCAGTTGTTAGAGCCTAAAGTTCTTTAAAGGTCATTGAGCCTGTTTCCTTCTCTTCATACTTGAAGGCATTTCCGCCTGTGGAGGTACAGCTCATTCAAAATCATGTAGCTGGGTAAAGGTGGATCCAAGCCTAGATACCAGTCTCTTAATTATGTATCCAGTTCTCTTTCTTGTTAAGGAAAAAATCTATTTAATTTTAAAAACACTAAGAAGATCACCAAAAATATCAGTAGAAGGACTACTCCCCTACTTTTCATTCCTTACAAGAAAAGTTTGATTTGTCCAGAAGCAGATGACCTTCTTCACCTGTTATTTGAATTCCAATATAATTTACCCTTTTTTCTTCACTCTTCTTATATTTTCATTGTGTTTCTATTAACCTAGGAACCTACAATTATGGTAAGTCAGAATGTGACTCACTCTCAAAAATCATATAAGACAGATATGGCAGAGACATAATTTCATTAGTGGAAAGTGAAGAAGTACATACTGAAGTTCAGCTTGAAAATTGTTCACGAGAGAGAAATGCCCACATTCACTCCTCATCCTATTTGTTCATTAATTTTGGGATAATTACATTCATTTTGCACACCCAGATATATTTTCATGAGAAACATAGTAAAGTTTCATAAGTATTAAATGCACCATTAAATATATTTTTAAATTTAAATTATAATATGTTCTGATATGTTTTTTCTATTTAAATAAATCCCTTTCATGTAGAAATATACATCCAATTGCCCTTCCTTCTTCCCTATTGAGGAACTGAATGTGTGTGTATTTAATAAAATACACACACATTAATAATAAATAATAATTAATAATAAATAATAATTAATAATAAAATACTGATTAAGTAGAGGAAAATTTTAAATTCAAGTTAAAATTCAGTCTTGAAACACAAACTATTCTTTGTCTATATTATTGTTCACTTTTAATGTCCTTCCATGATCCATTTCTCTTGACAAGGCAGTAACATAAAAGCATTCTAATTATCTATAATAGAAAATGCAATTTCATTCCCAAAGAACAAATAAAGCATGATACTAAAAGATGGCAGGAATAAAACTGACCCAATCAATTATTAAATAGTTAAAGAAATGTGGCCTTCAGAGCTATGGTTAGATAATTGTAGATGGTTCAAAGTTATGGAATCACATTCTGTTTCAGTATATGTATTGGTCAACTCGGACTGCCATAATAAAGCACCACAGACTTGGGTGGCTAAAACAACAGAAATTTATTTCTCATAGTTCTGGAACCTGGAAATGTAAGATTAAGGTATGAGCAAGATTGTTTTTTGTGATGCCTCTGGGCTTGCCTCCAGAAAGTCACCTTCTTGCTATGTCCTCACATGGCCTTTTCTCTGTATGTGACACTCCTCGTGTCTCTTCCTCTTCTTATAAGGAGAGCAGTCCTATTGGATCAGGGCCAACCTTTATGACCTCATTTAACCTTAATTACCTACTTAAAGGCCATATCTCCAAATAGTCATATGGGGGTTAAGGCTTAACGTATAAATCTGGGGGAGACACAATGGAGTCCATAACAGTATGAACTTCAAAAACCATTATAAAGTATTGTATACTATGGATCAATAGCAGTGATTACAATTTGCATTTGGATCCAGTAACCCTGGACTATCCATATGCCATGTTATTTTTATTGTCCATCCTCCCATCTATTTTAATGGCTATATCTCTGTCCAGGATTGCCATGGCATTCTGGGTATATGAATAGTATAATGTGAAGCAATCTGAACTGTTCTTTTTAAAATATTTTTAAATATTTATTTATTTATTTATTTTTATGGCTGTGTCGGGTCTTAGTTGTGGCACAAGGGATCGTCCTTGAGGCATGTGGGATCTTTCGTTGCAGTGCACAGGCTTCTCTCTAGTTATGGTGTGCAGGCTCCAGAGCACGTGGGCTCTGTAGTTTGCAGCACGTGGACTCTCTAGTTCAGGTGCAGGAGCTCAGTAGTTGTGGTGCGCGGCATCAGTTGCCCCACGGCATGTGGGATCTTAGTTCCCCGACAAGGAATAGAACCCGTGTCCCCTGCATTGGAAGGTGGATTCTTTACCACTGGACCACCAGGGAAGTCCCCTGAACTGTTCTTATTGTCTAATTGATATGCAGATAATAACATTAGTATCTACAATTAAGAACTCACTACATGCCAAGCAACCTGCTAATTTATTTATATTTATTATCTTATTTAATCCTCCTAACAAGTCCATTAATTCTATGAAGTATTATTATTATTATTATTATTTTCAGTAATTTACATAAGAAAACATAATACTTAGAGAAGTTAAATCCTTTGTCAAAAGTACCACCTCTGCCTCCCTAAGGCCTATGCACCTGTTAGAGTCTGCCCAAACCCTAATTCTTTGCTTAAGCCCTCAACCGCTATTTAATTGATAAAGACCCAAAATGTAAAGCTCAGTTTCTTTAGGATCTTGTTGTTAAAGCCATCATAAGTTAAGTCAAGCATTGCAGTTTAAATTCTCTTGCCCAGACGCAGCAATTAAAAGTCGAATATGCATGGTATGACATATTCCTCTACAAGCATTAATAGTTCTCTCCCCATCCACTAAAATTTAAAAGCCAAGCCACAGCCAAGCCCTGGACAAATGGACTCCTCAAGTACTACATGTGTTCTTCTTCCCCAAATGTGATTTTTATCCCCTAAAACTACAGATCTCCCCTATTTTGCAGGTTTAGGGCCTAGAACCATAAACCAGATGGCATGGAGGTCACTCCATGAGCAAGTTCATTCTTACTGGGAGGAAGTGAGAGGGAGGGGCAGGGCCAAACCTTCTCTGTTTTTCCTTCCAAATTCACCAATCAATTGATACTCCTACCTCCCCTAGAGTGAAGTATGTGAGAAGCAGAAAGAAACCAGTAGTGCTCACATCAAGGCATTTACTCTTCAAAATCCTGCCTCAATAGTAATTATAATTTACAGACTAATTTATATAACTGCTGAAATTTGATTTAACCAGAATTATGAAGAAATTCCATTAGAGAGATGCAGAAGCAGATATGTCATTGTGTGTGTGTGTGTGTGTGTGTGTGTGTGTGTGTGTGTGTGTGTGTATGCAATTTCAGGTCAGGTCATACAAGAGAATTGCATCCTCATCTGCCATAAATGGATATAGGATGATATTGAAAATAGAAAACTCAATTTTAAGCATATTTTATATATATGAAAGGAAACAGAAGAAATAGCTGAAGAGTTCAAAGTAGTTGCTTCAAAGTAGCATAACTCAGGGGTGGGGCAAAGTAGTTGCTAGGAAAATATCTTTTTTATTTTTTAAGATTTGTAGTATTATTTGACCCAAATATATATATATATATATATATATATATATATATATAGCTTTGATATAAATTTTAAATACCATGGAATAATAACAAAAGAAATATCAAATCTTTGTCTGTTATTCTAATGCCTAATTTAGCCAAGAAAACAAAAGAAAAGGGAAGAAGGAAGGAAATAAAGTAATTCAAAAACAACTAGTTCTGGTAGCAGGTAGAAACTTATGGTCAAGATTAAGACAATGACATTGCATCTCTGTAGGTGCTTTTTTATAAGGAAAAAACAGAAAATGTTGCAGCATAAATATTTTCAAAATGCATTCCATGCCAGCTCTCAAGTTCTCTAGAGTTGCACTGTCCAATATGGTAACCATTAGCTACATGTAGCTATTTAAAATTAAATTTAAAATAATAAAATGTAAATAAAATTTTAAATTCTATCCCTCACATTAGCCACATTTCATATGCTCCAAAGCCACATATGGCTTATGGCAATCTTTTTAGATAGCAGAAATAAACATTTCCATTATTGCATAAATTTCTATTCGGAAGCACTGCTCTAGGCCTTGCTGTTTATACGCTGAATTTGCACAAGACTATACCCTGAAACCCACTATCCTGAAGAGAAATAAACAAACCTGCCAAGGTATCAATGTCTTTATAAAACCAAATATTTTTAATGTCATTTAGAAACAAGTCTGATATTCTAGCCCTGAACTGGGACTACTTCATTCAGATTCTACAGGCATTTGTTAAGCACTAATTGTGTGCCAGGCAGTGTGCTGGATACCAAGAAAACAATGTTACTCAAGATGCTCAAAATCCAGACGTAACATCAGCAAAATGATGGAATAGGAAGCCCCAGACCTCAGTGCACTACAGAAACATCAACATACAGCCCCAAAAGCTTCTATGAGAACTCCAGATATCAGTTAGGAAGATGCAGCACCCAGGCAAGCTCAAATCCAAGAACAGCCTCAATGAAACAGGTAAGAAAATTCCAACCATGCTCCCAAAGCAAGCACAGTTTGCAATTGGGAGGAAAAGTCCAATTGTGGCTTCTCCTTTGGGAAGGAAAGAGAAAGGGAGAATGTACATTCAAAGCTCTAGATTGTGGGGGGACTACTTTCTGTCTCACCTGACTCAGGGCACTGACAGGGAACTGGCATACCTTGAGTGTCGGGGGGCTGCAGAGAACAAAAGAGAATTCAGCAGATTGTGGCAGCACTAGAGAAGTGGTAAAACTGCAGACAAAACAGCCACCATCCACCATGATCAGGAGTAAGCACCCACTTTGTGTCTTCGCCCTAGAGAGAGAAAAAAAAGAGTAGAGCATAAGTCCAATGTTCTCGCTTTTGCGGGTGCAGTCTGAGAGACTGGTTTCTGTCTCATCTGATGTGGAGCGCTGACAGAACAGTTATACTTTGGACACTTGGTGGGTGCACAGAGCTTGGTGGCTCCAGGCAGAACCAGAGAAAAGCAGCAAACCTTTCTAATTGGGAAATCACATACACAAGCCCAGAGAAGGTACATGCTCAGAAAAAGTTGGAAAGACCCCCAAAAATCTGTAGCTGGGTTGATGGGTAAAAGTCTTTCCTTGAATGAAGCCAGTCTATAAGACTGGAAGAGGTGTCTATTTTTTTCAACTGTGTGAATCCCAACACAAAGTTACAAGGCACATGAAGAAACAGGGAAATATGGCCCAATCAAAGGAATAAAATACATCTCCAGAAACTGACCCTAAAGAAAGTAGCACAGTTTTGTTAACTATGTTCACATTGTTGTAAAGCAGATCTCTAGAACTTATTCACCTTCATTAAATGAATCTTTATACCCATTGATCAACTCCCAATTTCCTCCTCTCCCCAGCCCCGGGCAACCAACATTCTACTTTTTGTTTCTAAGAGATTGATCACTTTATTGATTTCATATAAGGTATCTAAAGTTAGATTTCAGGTTATATGTTTTTTACCACAATAAAAAAAAAGGAATTTAAAAAAAAAGATGCTCAGGATCCATCTGGGCTTTGAATAATTAAATAAGGCTATACACTACTGTTCAAAACAATGTGATAAGAGCTATTATAGGACAGTATAGAGTGATAAGGGAGAATAGAAGAGAAGCACTTAGCTAACGTCTAAGGCTGTCAGGATCATCAGGAAAGGCCTTCCAGAAGAACTAGTATCAAAGCTAGGGATGAAAAACTAGTGGCACTTTCCACACAAACATGCAAGTTTAGAAGATGAGGTAGTATTTATTTCAGTCAAAAGGAAGAGGATGTAAGAAAGGTTAAGGGCAACAGAAAGCATGTTTTAATTTGTAGTGAGGAAGTATGGGGTAGAGGGAATGGTGAAGTGATAAGGAGAGAATGAAGAGAAAAATCTTAGTCAGAAGTTGTAATCAGGGACTGTATCATGTAGGGACTAGTAAAATATTTAAAGAGTATGGTCTCCCAAGCATTCATCTAATAGACTGTAATTTTCATATTTGTTTTAGTCACACCCTGAACAATACTCTCCACATCATATACAGTATGTTGAATGTATTAAATATTCAATAAGTATGCACCGAAAGACAATAAAGTAATGTAAATATATGCTTGGATTTGCATTTTAGAAAGTTCTACCTACATTTGGAAAAAGGGATTGTAACAAGCTATCATAATATTAATTCTGAACAGTCTTTGTACTTGCATCTGAAAAGAACAACCATAATGCCATATATATTATGAAGCATACTATATACCTGTTAAGGCTAATGTATATATCTATAACTATAGCTAAATGTCTGCATGCATGTGTGTGTATAAAATATGTTTATGATGTTAGCATAATAGTATTTTAAAGATGCATTTATATATTTCTCCTCTGTTGACAGTTTTATTCTCACTTCCAAAATTTGTATAACACTCTTATATATAAGACTATTAGAGAGTTGGGGCCAAGAGAGTAAACATATGCACCCTCAGCACATTCTTAGTTACTTCTTACATAAAAAGTTTAGGTGCTAATGGTATATCAAGAAGGCAGTTATCAGTTAAATGAAATATCTATTAGCCTGGGAACAGAAGTTCCAACAAAGGCACAGACTGCATTAACAGTTGGATGGACATTATCCATGATACGTTTGTCCTTGGTGTTCAAAGATAATAGCTAGTGGATGGTTTTCTCTCAATATGTGAACATATATGGAAAACCACAAGTGTGTGACCAGCTGCTCACAGGTGAAAGCTCTATTGAGCCCTTCATTTTTGGCAGCTCAACCCCTTTGACTCATGCCCTACATATGCCATGGATTGGGAAAATGTACAGAATCCGCTATTGTTTTACACCAATTCAATCGACTTGTTGCTGTTTCCCACTACTGCACAGCTGTATCAAAGGGTTTGCATGCTGCCTCAGGGGTCACAACTATAAGCTCTATAGCAGATGATTTTTAGGTACAGCGTCAATTGTGACTTTCAGAAAAGCTGTTTGAGAGCCACAGCATACATGACTGGAAGGGATGACAAATTTTAAGTAAAGCCTTTAATTTTATAAATAAGAAAACATAAGTTTATAGAATTTAAATTGATAGGTAATAATGCTACATTGGTTAGTTACACAATTGAGGCTGGTGCTCTTTCCAATATATAATGTTGTTATTAAAGTAGTCCATTGACAAAAGCATTCTTCCTTTCCTTTCCTTTTCTTTTTTCTTCCTTTATTCTTTCTTTCCTTTTTTACTTCGCCCTTCCTTTCTTCCTTCTTTCCTTCCAACCCTCCTTCCTTCCTTCTTTCCTTTTATTTAGGCAACCACTCATTTGCTAATTCACTTATTCACTTTTTTTTTTTTTTGCCAAGCACCTAGTGTGTTCTAAGATCAATGGTAATTGCTAAAGCATAAAAAATATAAGCTATAACCACAGCTATAAAAATACTAGCTAAGGCTTCAGGAATAAGAGAGTATAGACTCACTTTTCTCTGTTCCTTCTAAGTATAATTATATACCCTGGAAATTATTTCATAGACAACAGTAAGAGAAATCTGAAATCTGAAAAAAGAATGTGTACTGGCTAGAGAGTGCAGGATTTGAAGAATAACAACATGGCAAGTTACCTGGGTTTTCTTTTCATCTCCCATATACCTTGGACTGGGCAATGGAGAGGACTGCCACAAGAAATGACCAACAGGCATAAAAGAAAAAAGGCAAAAGGAGAGGAAGAAAGAAAGATCGATAGCAAGACAGAATAAGAAAGAGAGAGGGAGGAAGAAAGAAAAAACAGACCTGCTCCTTCTAACCAAAGGACTGGGAAAGTAGAAACCTAACAGAGATCTGATGGGGAACCCCAAGCACTTCTCCACAAAGAGGGCCTCTGTTGATGATCCAATTCACCAACAGCAGTGGCAACAGCAAAGCCTCAGCCACCCCAGCCCCTGCTCCATACCTTAGGTCAGGTGAGTACTGTGATCTCCCAGCAGCAGCAGAAACAAACTTCTAGCTCTCTTATCACCCAATCCAGAACCAGGGCCCAGAGAGTGGTCCCATCCTCTCATATCTACTGCAATAGCAAAGCCCTGTGACTTCCTGGCTTCTACCCAGTGGTATAAGGGGACTAGGCCCAGTGGATTCTTGCCTCATCCAGAATACTTCTCAGTGCCCCCACAGATGGCTCCAATAGGGCTTAAGCAGGAGTCCCAGCAGCACCAGAAAACAAAGAAGACAAAAATAACATTGCAAGAGCTCAGAAACTAAATATTCATAGGAATTAAAGTCAGAGAAGTAGACTATAACTTACACACTAAACTTAAACAGAAAAACTGCCTGCTAAAATAGAATACTTAGGAAAAAGAGTCCCCCAACAAAATAAATGTCCAGGATACAATTGAAAAAACCATTCATTATACCAAGAAACTGGAGAACCAGAATTTAATAGAAAAGATAATCAAGGAATGCCAATATGGAGATTAATCTTATACTGAAATTATCTGACAAGATTTTAAAAGCAACTGCCTTAAAAATCCTTTAAATCAATTACAAATTCTCACAAAACACATGAAAAAAGAAAATTTCAGCACAGAAATAGAAGTTACATAAAATAACTAAAAGGAAATTTTAGAATTGAAAACTACAATAACTGAACTTTTTTTTAAAAAACTCACTAGTTGTACTCAAAAGAGTGTCAATGAAAAGGAAGAATCACTGAACTTGAAGACAGACCAACAGAACAGAAGTTTCAGCAGAAAAATTTAAAAGAGCAAAAATTCATATTATCAGAATACAGAAGAAGAGAAAGAATGTGGTACTGGAAAAGGATTTGAAGAAACAATGGCTGAACACTTGCCAAACTTGGCAAAAGAAACAAGTCTACACGCTCAAACATGTGAGAACCTCAAACAACCCCAAAGAAATCCACACCAAGACATAACAAAATTACAATTCTAAATATTAAATAAAAAGAAAAAAATCTTAAAAATAGCCAGAGGAAAAGAATGTATTACCCATAAAGGAACAGCAATTTAAATTACAATGGATTTCCTATCTGAAACCATGCAGGCCAGAAGGAAGTGGCACAACATTTTTTTAGGTGGTGAAAGAACTGTTAATTCTAAAAAGGAACCAGAAATTCTATATCCAGTGATGAAACTATCCACCAGGAATAGAGGAAATAAAGACATTCTCAGTCAAAGGAACACTAAAATAATTTGTGCTAGCAAATCTACCCTTAAATAATGACTAAAGAAAGCTCTCTCAACACAAAGAAAGTGATAACAGAAGACAAGGATCTTTAGAAAGGAAAGAAGAACAATGAACTGGATAGTAAGTATAATAGACTATTCTTCATCACATGAGCTTCGTTTAGCAAATATTTTGATTAAAATAAAAGTTATAACTATCTGATGTGGTGCTAAATGTATTAGAAAATTATATTTTTAAAATGAAGAGGGTAAAGGGACCTAAAGAGAAGCAAATGTTCTACACTTCTAAGTTGTAAAACATTGACACAGGGCTTCCCTGGTGGCGCAGTGGTTGAGAGTCCACCTGCCGATGCAGGGGACACAGGCTCGTGACCCGGTCCGGGAAGATTCCACATGCCGCGGAGCGGCTGGGTCCGTGAGCCATGGCCGCTGAGCCTGCACATCCGGAACCTGTGCTCCACAACGGGAGAGGCCACAACAGTGAGGGGCCCGCGCACCACAAAAAAAAAAAAAAAAAAAAAAACATTGACACAATAGCTTGTGATAAGTTATATATGTATACAGCAATACCTATGACAACCACGCAGAAAATTATACAAGTGGATATACTCAAGCCATCGTAAATAAATAAAAATGTAACTCTAAAAGATGTTTAGGTAATCTAAGGCTAAAAGAAGGAAACAAAGGAACAAGAAACACAGGAACAAACAGAAACAATAATGACAAAATTAAACCCCAACATATACATAACTTCTTTATATGTTAAAATGTCTAAATACACAAATTAAAAGACAGAGATTGGCAGAATAGATCCAACTCATAATTCAACCATACTCTGTATACAAATCGTTAACTGAATTAAGAAAAGATGATTAATCTTATAAGAGATACCTTGGGATATATAATTATAATACAATACCTTGGAAAAATTGTAATGAGTGAAGGGTTTTTTGATATAATTTCATTTGACATACAATTTTAATATAGGCAATAGTATCTTTGTACATGTTAATAAAAATATTGATATTTAGATATTTAAAACTGACAAAATAACTGACAAAAATACCAGCAAATCACTACTTTCAAAATGGCACAGTACATTGTGACACTGAAATAATGAAAACCTGTATTTTAGTCACCATGATTTTTAAAAAATTTTACTTCCTTGGAAACTAAAATAACTGTCTAAATTATTGCTTTTGAACATAGTGTATCTATGTGATATAAAGGGACATGTTTGCCAGGATTGAGTTTTATTTTTAAATGCATTTCACTTAGTGGAAATATAAATTTACCTGAAGATTTATGACTTTTTTCTCATAATCATATTTAAACAGAATAAAAAATTTCAAAGGGATGAGTAATTTCTACAGCAATATTGTAGAGTAGATGTATAAGGATGAAATGGGGGGAAATCCCTAGATTATGTCTTTGTTCTTCCCCTTGCTTTTCCAAGCCACCCACTTTGTGCACCTATGAGATATTAGCTGCCCCTGGGTGAACTCTCTGTAGCTGTTGAGTGGTAAAAAACAAATATATTTAGCACTTAGCTTAATCTACGAAGAGAAACAGATAACTCTTCTTGAACTGAAAGGGAAAGATTTATATAGATAAGGTGAAATTATCTCCCTTCAAAATTAGAGGAAAGCAATGGGAATAATCTAAACATGATTATAAGTGCAACAGATACATAAAAATGAGTTTGAGAATGAAAAATAATCCCTTTAGCTTTCAGGCTTTCACCATGTTGATTTGGTTCATTACTGTCAGAAAACAAAGAGTAAGAAGCTGGAGGGTTAGACAGTGATTAGAAATGATTCAAAAGGCTTTCATGGGCATTTATTCCTAGCAAGATATGCTTTCTCATGAGGGTCTTGCAATTTGGTTCTGATGGTTCATATCCAAATTGCATGGTTGCTTAGCATTGTTAGAAGAATGAGACTGAAACAGGGAATGGAACAGGGTGTAAGATAGAATCTATCCATCTGGAACTAGCAAACCAAGGCAATACCTTATGGTCTGCAATTTAGATGCTAAACATGGAGATTCTTCCTAAAACAAGATGTCGTATGTTAATATGAAAATTCCAGCAAAGTACAGTTGTAGCAAACATCAAACTATCACTGATTCTCAGAATCATAGCTCATAGTAAAACAGTAATAGCTTTATGAGCTAAATGTTAAGTCTTTGGAAGGGTATTTCTTAGTTGTTTTAGTGAAACCCAAAATTAGAGTTTTAAGTTTAATGACTAAGTTGACATTGAAAAATGAATAATAGGGCATTGTGAAAGGTAAAAATTGTAAATCATGTTAAACAACCATGCAATTGGAGGAGATAGTTTATTGGAAAACAAGTCTAATCCATGTTGTATACGTTTAAGCATTTACTGAGTACTTATATGACAGACTATTCCCAAATAATTTCTGCAGTTATTCATGTTCTGGCTTTAGTTAAATATGACTCCTAAAAGCGGCTGATGGACATGGAAACTAAAATGTTAATAACATCCACTATGTGTCGAACATAGATCAAGATATTTTCCAAAAATTATTTTACTCTGTTTTTCACAAGAAACCTGCTCATCATTATCCCTATTTAATAAATGAGAAAATATAATTCATGATTTCATTTAAATTGTCCAAGGTCACAAATGCACTAGGTAGTTGAACTGAAATTGAACCTGAATCTCTTACTATAAAGACCATGTTCTTTGCCTTTTGCCATGAATTGTGCTATAATAAACCTGATTTTCAGCATCTTCAGGGGGCAACTAATTTCCTCTGATGAAATATGACTCTCTCAGCTGTTGAAAATGTACAATGTTGAAAATGCTAGTCACTGAAATGCTATAATTGAAGAGAATCTAAAAAACTATTTGTACTAAGATATGTCCTCTCTCAACTGAAATTCCCAATAAATAAACTTTTAAAGTTTCAGAAACCATAAATATAAGGCACACATATTTGGGGGGTAAAGCACTACTATTGCATGTAGGTAGAACAGAAAAAAAGCAAAATAACAAAGCAGGGACTTCCCTGGTGGCACAGTGGTTAAGAATCCATCTGCCAAAGCAGGGGACACAAGTTCGAGCCCTGGTCCGGGAAGATCCCACATGCCGCGGAGCAACTAAGCCCATGCGCCACAACTACTAAGCCTACACTCTACAGCCCGCAAGCCACAACTACTGAGTCTGCGCGGCACAACTACTGAAGCCCGTGCGCCTAGAGCCCACGCTCCGCAACAGGAGAAGCCACCACAATGAGAAGCCCACGCACCGCAACGAAGACCCAATGCAGCCAAATAAATAAATAAATAAATTTAAAATAAATAAAATAAAATTCTAAAAAATGTAAAACAAAGCAATTTCAAATCAATTTTAAAAACATTTACTGAGAATCAGGTAGAGAATAAGATGCTGATGACATAAGAAAAACAGGCCTTCAACAAAGGCTCAATTTTATTGCTGAAAATCTCTCAGGTCTAACTCCAATCAGTTCACATAGAAAGAGCTAATTTGGTGTCAGACATATTTCAGATTTAGGTTTGCAACTTACTACAGTAGTTCTGTGGCCTTGGTAAAATTACTTCAGTTAGGCTTTCCTGAGTTTCTGTTTTTTTTCTCTTAATCGGGAATAATAAGTTAGTTCAGAGAGTTTCTGTGTGGCAATTAAATGAAAGAATTTTTTTTTAAGTCTAGCTTAGTGCCTTGAATTAATAAATGTGAATTTCATCCATGCAGAACAAAATTCCCACAGATGCCAGGTTTAAGGAGGACTTAATCCATTTTCTTTTCCAAATTTCAAAATTTGCACATCAGTTTAGAAGTTGCCATCGCTTTTTTCAAAACACAAAGATGATCAGCTCTTGAAATGTTCAGAGAGAGCAGTTATGAAGGAAAAAACACCTAATTGTGTCAGAGCAAATTATCTAGCTTTGTCAATAAAATATTACTGTGTCCTGTTAATAAAGTATTTAATCTTCTGCCTGCTTTCTTTTAAACAAGGTGAGGTTATTGTGTCAAATACTTTGATTTGAACGTTAAATTTTTTCCAAAGTCTAACTGGTCCACCTCTAGTTGGTGTTTAAGATAGTTATGTGGAGAGAGAAGTGTTTACCTAGAGTTCGGCCTCACCAGTTCCAGAGGATTCCTGGAGACACTTGGCTGGTTCACTGTCTTATGCAATAAATATACCAAGTATTCCCTGAAAATTATTGGCAGCCTAGCTTTGTAATAACACACAGTGGTAAAAATAAAAATAAATGAAAAAAACAGAGACAAACCAAAATCATTATCCGTATCTTCCAACCTAATACAATGCAAATCATAAAAAATCCCAGCAGGCCTTTTGATAGATATTGATCATCCATTCCTAAAATGTA
The DNA here is from genome assembly GCF_039906515.1 of Pseudorca crassidens. Taxonomy (NCBI): domain Eukaryota; kingdom Metazoa; phylum Chordata; class Mammalia; order Artiodactyla; family Delphinidae; genus Pseudorca; species Pseudorca crassidens. The sequence continues at coordinate 42,742,275 of NC_090311.1, read as the reverse complement.
TATGGAAATGCAAAAGATCCAGAATAGTCAAGGGGAACTAAGATCCCACAAGCCACGTGGTGTGGCCAAAAACAAAACAAAACCAGAAGAGTCAAGTCATATTTGTAAAGGAAGAAGTATTTGGAAGACATACACTTCCCAATTTCTAAAGGTACTATAAAAAGATGCAAAAATCAAAACAATGTGGTGCTGCTGTAAGACTAAGAATGTTGATCAATGAAATAGAATTGAGAGTCCAGGAAACACAATACATTTTTAGCCAGTTGATTTTTTGACAAGAAGTGCCAAGACAATTAAATGAGAAAAGAATAATTTTTTGACAAGTAGTGCTATAACAACTGAATGCCCATATACAGGAAGATGAATTTAGACTCTTATCTCACATTGTACACAAAATTAACTCAAAATGAATCATAAATGTAAATGTAAGAATTAAAACTATACAGCTTTGAGAAGAAAACATGGAAAAAACATTCCATAACTTCAGCTAGGCAAAGTGTTCTTAATATTTAAGACACTGTTAAGAAAATGAAAGACAAGCCACAGGCTGGGAAAAAATACTTGCAAATCATGTATCTGATTAAAAAATACTTTTACATAGAATAGAAATAACTTTTACAACTCAATACTAATTAAAAAATTAACCCTGTTTTTCTAAGTGAGGACTGTAAAATATTGGAATAGATATTTCACCCAAGAAGATGTATAAATGAATAATAAACATATGAAAAGATGGCCATCATAATTAGTCATTGGGGGAAATGCACATTAAAACTACAACGAGATACTACTTTACACCCACTAGAATGGTTATCATTAAAACTACTGAGCATAACATGTGAAGATGTGGAGAAGTCTGAAACCCTCGTATATTGCAGGGGAGAATATAAAATGGTATCACCACTTTGGAAAGATACCTTGGTACCTCCTTAAAAAGTTAAACATAAACTTACCAAGTGATTCAGTGATTTCATTACTAGGTATCTCCTCAAGAGACATGTAAACATATGTTCACACACACACAAAAATCTTTTCTGGGAATGTTCACAGCAGCATTATTCACATGTCAATCACCAGAAACAGTACAATTTCCATCAACTGGTGAACAAATAAATTGTTTGTGGTATATCTCCACATTGGAATATATTCATCAATAAAAACGAACAAATTACCAATGTATGCTACAACATGGATGATTCTCAAAACACTGTGCTAAGGCAAAGAGGCCAGATGCAAAAACACCTACATATTGTATGTTTCTGGAATGTCCAGAAAAGGCTAGTCTACAGAGACAAAGAAAAAAAATCAGTGTTAGTCTGGGCCCGGGGCTACAAAAAGGGATTCACTGCAAACAGGCAAAGTGGATCTCTTAGGGGTGATAAAAATGTCTTAAAACTGACTGCACAATTCTATGTAAATATAATAAAATCATTGAATTTTACATTTATGATTGATAAATTTTGTCACATAATTCACACTTCAATAAAGCTGTTTTTAAAAAGTAAGTAAACCGATGGGAATTTCTTTTTCCCAGAGCAAGACTGAAAACACACACACACACACACACACACACACACACACACACACACACACGAAAACCAAAGCATATATTCACTGGTTGATAAAAGCAAAAGTATTTTCCTCATCAAGAGTTTGAGTGTCGGACTTCCCTAGTGGCGCAGTGGTTGAGAGTCCGCCTGCCGATGCAGGGGACGCGGGTTCGTGCCCCGGTCTGGGAAGATCCCACATGCCGTGGAACGGCTAGGCCCATGAGCCATGGCCGCTGAGCCTGCGCGTCCGGAGCCTGTGCTCCGCAACGGCAGAGGTCACAACAGTGAGAGGCCCACGTACCGCAAAAAAAAAAAAAAAAAGAGTTTGAGTGTCAACACTTTTTGATTAATTATTTGTTTTGTCTGCCACATATTTAGCTTACTGCATAGATGTTCCAATCAGATATACAATTTGCTTAATGCATTAAAACACCTACACCAAAGCAATAATTATTTACCAACTTTTTAAACAATATTTTCATCATATATTTTGTGAATGAAAAAAACCCTAAAAAGTTACTATTACCAAAAACAATTAAAAAAAAAATCAGCAGACTAAATTGTGTAAGCTCTCGGAGGGCCTGCTTGGAGAATAGTTGAAATATAGAAGAAGACATCCAGCAACTAATGGTCAAAGTGATATAAACACAGAAATATTCCTATGTTTAGGAAGGTAGAAAAGAGGAGATATTTTTGATAGTTTTATCATAATGAATAAAATTTTCAAGCAGCCTTTGAAAATGGCCTAGCACATATGTTTTATTTACCTGCATTGTTATTGCTTTAGCCTCTGAACTAATAAATATCAGAAGAGAATTACATTTAGTACTCTGAGAGTGACTGTGACATCGAAAGCAAAAAATCAGTGAAGCTATAGAAAAGCCTGGTGTTAAAATACTAGGAGAAAATTAAATCGATTTTAAAATATTACTTTTTAGTTAATTTTTACTGTGTAAGATATACAAACACATATGAAGATATGTATAGAGATATAGACAGATGTATGTGTATCTATGTCTATATATACCTATTTATATATAATGTTTTATTCACTGGATTTCCCATGACTCATTTAGATGACCTTGCGACAGGGCAGAGAAGATGTAGAAATACAACTTTAAATCCTAAAGCAATGCTGGCAGAACTGGATATACCAAACAGAGCTTCTGTACAAATAGAAATCAGTCCCCAAAGCACAGTATTTTGTTTTCAATGTTTTATAAAGTACTGGAGGTATTTTTTCTATAGACAATTGCAAACACATGTCTTATCTTATTACTTATATTTACTTAATGCTCTATGAATCTCAGATGAATCTGCTCCAACAATCATTTCATGCATCCCAATAAAGCAGCTGATATTCCATCTGAGTGTTAAGGTAAGTGCTATTTTCAGAACTGTTTCACGTGCACTACACAAAGAAAGCGTCAAAATGAGTGAGGAAATTTTCTATTTCTAGGAACATATGCTTTTTAAAACATTTTCCACTTGTTCAATGACTGAATAGATGTTTCCACCTTAATAAATGAAAATATAATGCCCATATCAATTATATGCTTAAGGGAATTTGCTTTACATCCTTCCTGGTTGTGCTGTTACCTTCTACAACAGGGGAAGATCGGTTGAGCAATACAAAATTTTTTAATATAATTTATGGAGGGCATTAGAGTTTGATAAGCTGCAAACAAGAACTCTTTAAATTTAAAAACACATACAATTTATACACTTGCAACCTCTTTACTGCAAATGTGACTTTTTTAAGCTACAGAATTGTTTTTTACCCTGTTGGTTTTGTTGAAATTAATGTAAACTTTTTGTACATAAATTACAGGATGTATGTATCTAATGTACCTAAAAGTTTATGAATCATCACTGTCCAATTGAACTTTCCATTGATGGAAATGTTCCAAAATTTGCATTGTCCAGTATGGCAGACACTAGGCATACATAGCTATTGAGCACTGAAATGTGGCTAACGTGATTTAGAAAATAAACTTTTAATCTTATTTAACTGTAATTAAATTTAAATAGCCACATGTGGCTGTGGCTTGTGGATTAGAAAACAGAGAAAGAGGAGGAAACTTGGAATCATACTTTTTTATTATCTATAGTAATTTTCATTAGAATTCTAGGTCAGATCTCTATAAATCAGAGCCAAGTGGAAGGTTAAACAGAGCTGGCAAATTTGGGTTTTGTTTGTTTGTTTGTTTTTGTTTTGGGCCATGCCGCGCTACCTGTGGGATTTTATTCCCGACCAGAGGTTGAACCCAGGCCCTTGGCAGGAAGAGCACAGAGTCCTAACCACTGGACCTCCAGGGAATTTCCCAGAGCTGGCAAATCTGTGCTATGTATAGTCCAAAGTCAACTTGCATTCAAGTTCAACTTGCAGTATGTCATTTTGATTTGCTATTTATTGTTTGCTCTTTTAATGATTTGGTCTTCAGTTTACCCTAAAATATTTAAATTTAGATGTGAAGTGAGGTCATTTCAAACATTTGAAAAGGATTTTATTCAAAAGGCAGTATTTCTGTGGGAATTTGTGATAAATAGATCAAAGGTACCCAAACCTTCAAACATAAAGAGATTGATAGTCAATCCTTGTTACTCCAATCAAATGTACTTTTCAGAAAGTGTCATTTATTTGCTCCACTGTATTGTATATGTAGAATATTTAGAAAGTTCTAAAAAGTAGACTCATCAAGCAGGAAGGACTCAGTCAAGCAAGAAGGTCCTTTATGGAAAGCACAGGTTGTCAGAAATTGTACCACAGCTCACTGTTGCTTTGTTCTTTTTATGTTTTAGTTTTCTACTATTTGTGTTAGTTTCTAAGACTATGTCTTCAATTTCTTTTATCTCTTATTATGCAATGTTTAATCTGCTATTAATTCCATTTAATTTCATCCGTCACATTGCAGTTTTCACCTCTACAGGTTTGATTTAGGTCTTTATTACATGTTTCATATTTCTGCTTAACTTTTTTCAGAGCTTTATTAAGATCCATTTAAAGTGTAAATTGAGTGGTTGTTTTGCACAGAATTGTTCCACCTTCCCTATAGTCTAATTTTAGAACATTTTCATTTATTTACCCAGTAAAAGAAACCTCATGTCCATTTGCAGTCTCTCCCCATACACTAGCAACCTTCCCCCATTCCCGTGCCAGCTCCCAGCCCTGGCAACCACTAATCTATTTTGTTTCTTCAGATATGCTTAATCCGGACATGTCACATTAATGAAATCATACAATATCTGCTCTCTTTCAACTGGCACTTAGCATGTTTTCAAGGCTTATCTATGTTTTAGCATGTATTTTTACCTCATTCTCTTTTATTGCTGAAAAATACCCCATTTAACGGATGTAGATTTTTGTTTTTTCCATTCACCAGCTGAAGGGACTTGGGTTGTTTCTAATTTTCAGCCCTTGTAAATAATGCTGCACTATGGATATGTGTGTACAAGTTTTTATGAGCATGTTTTCATTTCTCTTGGATATATACCCAGGAGTGGAATTGTGGTTCATATGGTCACTATATGTTTAACATTTTGAGAAACTGCTAAACTGTTTTCCAAAAGCAGATGCACCATTTTACATTCCTACCAGTAACGTGAGCAGTCCACTTTTTCCATATCCTTACCTCTTATTATCTTTTTGATTATACCTCTGCTTATCTTTTTGAACATAACTGTTTTAAAACCCTTGTCTGTTAATTCTAGCATCTATTTCTATTCTGAACAGTGATTGATTTTTCTCCTAAACATGGGTTTTCTTTTCCTGCTTTTTTGCAAGCTTGTTTTTTTTTTAATATCTTCATTGGCATATAATTGCTTTACAATGTATTAGTTTTTGCTGTACAACAAAGTGAATCAGCTATACATATACGTATATCCCCATATCCCCTCCCTCTTGCGTCTCCCTCCCACCCTCCCTATCCCACCCCTCCAGGTCGTCACAAAGCACCCAGCTGATCTCCCTGTGCTATGCGGCTGCTTCCCACTAGCTATCTATCTTACATTTGGTAGTGTGTATATGTCCATGCCACTCTCTCACTTTGTCCCAGCTTCCCCTTCCCCCACTGTGTCCTCAACTCTTCTCTATGTCTGTGTCTTAATCCTGCCCTGCCTCTAGGTCCATCAGTACCATTTTTTTAGGTTCCATATATATGCGTTGGCATACAATATTTGTTTTTCTCTTTCTAGCTTGGTAGTTTTTAATTGGATGCCAGACATTGTGAACTGTACCTTACTGGTTGCTGGACATTTTTGTATTTCTATAAATATTATTTAACTTTGATCTATCATATACTTAAATGATTTGTTAACCGTTTGATCCACTTGGGCCTTGCTTTTAAGATTTGTTAGGTGGCACTAGAGGCGTGAGGTGTCTAGGGCTAATGCCCTATTACTAAGACAAAACCTGTCTGTGTACGCCAACCAACGTCCCATGGATTATGAAGTTTTCTAGCCTGACTGGTGGAAGGAGTTACTGACCCTAAGTGATCTCTGGGAATCCTTAAAACCCCTTCGGGGTAGTTTCCTCAAACACAAGATGCTCAGAACTCAGCAGAGTACTGGAGAAAACTCTACAGAACTCCGAGTTCTCTCTCTGAGCAACCCTCTCCTTTCTGCTATACTCTGGAGGTCATTACCTGCCTTGGTCTCCCACAAACTTTCGGCTCCAACCGGTCAACGCAGGCAATTCGCTGGGCTGTGCTTAGGTTTTCTCTCCCAAACCCGCATCCTGGAAAATCTCTGAAAGGCTGTAAGCATTTTGAGCTGATTATTTGTTTCCTCAGTCTCCAGGATTAGTTATCCGTTATTGATGCCAAGTGTCTCGGAAGACAGACCCAGCGTTCTCCTTCAAGGGCAGATTTTTTTTTCTTTTTCTTTCTTTTTTTTAATAAAGGTAACTCTGAGAGTTGCCCCTAAAAGCTAAACAGAGCAAACGTCTTTTCTCTCACTCTGAAAACTAGGCAGCGCGCCACTGAGCGAGCTCAAGCCGCACCTCCAAACCTCAGCACCGCCTACGGGTTACTGCGCAGGCGTAGAACTTCTGCGCGCCTGCAGGGCTCAGCAACAACTGCGCCTGCGCCAAACAACGGGGCGCGCTAACGCGCCAATCTGCGCCTGCCAATGAGAGTGCCCAATGGTCCTTGATTCCCGCCCACTGACAGGACATCCAATCGCCTGTCCCGGCGCGCGGTGCGCGGCAGGTCCAAAGTGGACTGAGGTTTGAGCTGAAGCGCGGCCCGGGGAATGATGGAGGCGGCAGAGACTAAGGCGGAGGCCGCTGCCCGAGAGTAAGTGTGTCTCGCCAGGTGGCAGCCGGGGCCGGGCTGGGGCGGACCTTGCGCGGTCCCAAGTAAAATCAGTAATTCCCCTCCACCCCTTACAGCGGTTGCGGGTCGACTAAGCCGTGAAGTGATCCTGATCCCAGCCCCCAGTCTTAGGTTCCTGAGGTGACAGTTGCGTCTCTCCAGGAGTAAGGGCTATGAGGGACTGTCCGTCCCCCACCACGTACGCACACCCCCCAGAGGTGTGTTCTGAAAGGGGACCGTTCCATCTCTGTTAACCCTCCATGTCTCTTCGCAGATCGACCATCCTAACAGGAGACTTTCCATCCCTAGGAGACATGCTGAGAGGGCCATTCAATTTCTGTCACCCCTGTCCAACACACACTCTCCCAGTGGATTATTTTGTCCCCATCCCCGCCTCCTAATGGACTGCTACGGCCGCTAACAAGGGAGAACTCTGGAGAGCCTAGACCCAGGGGTCCAGCCCCCTGTCCTTAGCTCCTCCTCAAGTACTCTGATACCCTGCCCCCAAGCTTGTGTCCTCTGCGTGGCGGGGCTCCCCCCTTCCCTGTATATTTCCATGACTGATTTCAGAAACTCAAACGGTTTCTATTCAGTGAGACATTCCCTATTTAAACTCACAGCTCCTTCCCCACACTCCTATTCCCCTTGCTTTGCTTATTTTTCTTCACGGCACTTACTACCTCCATGTGTCTTCCGTACAAACACCATTCCTGGTCCCAGATGGCCCTTCAAGCCAGTGCTAGGCAGGACAAGACTCAGCGTTAATACACGTAATCACATATGTGCATGTGCACACAAATTGACTAGACCTAGGACCCCAGGAGTCTGCAGTTTCTCCTGTTTTCTTGCCCCTTCAGGGCCCTGGCCAAGGTGGCAGACATCCTGGAGCCTCTAGGTCTTCAGGAGGAGGCAGAACTGCCCGTGCAGATGCTGGCTGAGTTTGTGATGGTGCGTACAAGATGGGAGCTAGCCTTTCACAAGCCAGGGACTGCTCCTGGGTCCTCCTATTGAGACACTGGGCAGCGATAATGGTGAGCAGACTGGAAGGTAACCTTGTTGGCCTATAGTACAAGGAGGTAAGAATATTACCTGCGTCCACCCTCCTTCTGAACAGGACTCCCGGAAGAAAGACAAGCTCCTCTGCAGCCAGCTTCAAGTAGTAGACTTCCTGCAGAATTTCTTGGTTCAGGAAGGCACTGCCCAGGACCTGAACCCCTTGGCCTCTGAAGACACGAGCCGTGAGTGGGCAGGGGGTTGGAATAGGGGCTTCCCTAGTGAAGAAGGAAGAGGGACATCAGTCAAGTCAGCTGTTTGGCTGACGGGAAGACTGAAGCCCCAGTGTTGCAGGCAGGTGGGCCAACCTCACTTATTCCCTCACTCTTGGCTCTTCTCAGGGCAGAAGGCAATTGAAGTCAAAGAGCAATGGAAAGAGCTGAAGGCCACCTACCAAGAGCACGTGGAGGCCATCACAAGTTCCCTGACCCAGGCACTGCCCAAGGTGGAGGAGGCCCAAAGGAAGCAGGCCAAGCTCCAGGAGGCCCTTGAACAACTCCAGGCCAAGGTGAACCAAGGATGAGGGGAGGAGAGGGCAGGCAGAGAGGAGGAGGAAAAGGGTGAACATGCTGGGTTGGACCCACTGGCTGTCTTTTAAAATCCAACCACATGGATGAGTAATATTCCATTGTATATATGAACCACATCTTTTTTTATATATATATAAATTTATTTATTTTATTTTTATTTATTTTTGGCTGTGTTGGGTCTTCGTGTCTTCGCGCCAGCTTTCTCTAGTTGTGGCGAGTGGGGGCTACTGTTCGTTGCGGTGCGCGGGCTTCTCATTGCGGTGGCTTCTCTTGTTGCAGAGCCCGGGCTCTAGGCGTGTGGGCTTCAGTAGTTGCAGCACACTGACTCAGTAGTTGTGGCTCACGGGCTCTAGAGCGTAGGCAGAGTAGTTGTGGTGCACGGGCTTGGTTGCTCCCCGGCATGTGAGATCTTCCCAGACCAGGGCTTGAACCCATGTCCCCTGCATTGGCAGGCGGATTCTTAACCACTGCACCACCAGGGAAGCCCCTGTACCACATCTTCTTTATCCTTTCATCCGTCAATATTACTCAGCCATTAAAAAGAATGAAATAATGCCATTTGCAGCAACATGGATAGACCTGGAGATTATCGTACTAAGTGAAGTCAGTCAGACAGAGAAAGACAAATATCATATGATATCACTTATATGTGGAATCTAAAAAAAAAAATGATACAAATGAACTTATTTACAAAACAGAAACAGACTCACAGACTTAGAGAATGAACTTATGGTTACCAGGGGGAAGGGTGAGGGCCAGGGATAGATTGGGAGTTTGGGATTGACATGTACAAACTGCTATATTTAAAATAGATAACCAACAAAGACTTACTATAAAAAAAAAAAAAAAGAAATCCAAACATAAAAATGCACTCCTCCTCTCCTTGTTCCCCTCCTTTGCTTACCTGCAGAAGCAAATGGCCATGGAAAAACTCAGAATAGTCCAGAAGCAGTGGCAGCTACAACAGGTAGGTCCATTCACCTAGGAAAATACCTCTTCTCGCCACCATGCTATTGCATGGGCCAAGTCCTAGAAAACCTTTATTCTATTTCCTCCAGTGAGGCATTATAGCATGGGTACCAACATGGAATTGAATCCTAGCATCACCACTTACCACTGCATGATCTTGGGCAGTCACCTAACTTTCTCTGCTTCTGTTTCTTCATCTGTGAAAGAAGAAAATAATAGCATCTACTCTATAGAGTTATTATGATGATTAAGTAATTGGTACAGCAAGTGCTTAAAATAGTGCCTGGCACATAGCAAACTAAATAAGTGTTATCATCATATTTGTGCTCCTTTTCTTCAGAGTGCCTCACCTTTTAACAACACATTCTGACCCTTCCTTTTTTCTAAGCCCCTGGTCCTGCCTAAAGTGAGTAGAGTCCCTCTTTCCATCTGTGCGTCTGAACCCCCAGCTAGTTCTAGGCTGTAGGGGTTGGGGAAATGGCTCTAAGACGTCAGCATCTGAGGAACCGTGTCTACATTCTCACTCCTGGTAGGAGAAGCGTCTGCAGCATCTGGCAGTGGTTTCTTCAGAGGTGAGGGAGCGTCAGACAGGAACTCAGCAGGAGCTTGAACAGCTATATCAGGAACTTGGAACCCTGAAGCAGCAGGCAGGGCAGGAGCAGTACAAGCTGCAGAGGTGAGGCCGGGAACATGGGCTACAGACCCAGGGTGGTTCAGCTGAGGTTCCCTGTCTTCACACCCACCTCCTCCTTCCAGGCACCAGACCTTCCTCCACCTGCTATACACCCTTCAGGGTAAGCTGCTTTTCCATGAGGCTGAGGCAGAGGTGCCACAAGAGTTGGATCTTCCTAAGGATAAGCCCCAGCAGCTGACCCAGCCCCAGGAGCAGAACATTCGGGACACCATGGGGAGAGATGAATGTGTGTCCTCCAAGGTGAATGAAAGATGGAACAGTTGGGCAGGGAGGCAGAGAGAAAAGCTGGGAGATGAATCTTACTCACTGCTCATACCTTGTCTCCCCAAGGCCAACAACCCACAGCCTGCTGGAGATACAGGCTTACCATGGCTTCCTGGGAGACAGCAACATGGGGAAGGATCCTAGATTAGGTCAGACTCCAACTCAGGCTATGGTGTCCCTGGACTGTAGGTATGGCAGGAGCGAGGGTCTCTGGTCTATCTGTCTCTGTTTCTGTGCTCCGCTATTCATGGAGGGGATGGGACATGGGGAGGAGCAAGGAGTTTATCTTATGGATGAAGTTTTGTACATTATCCCCATATCCAGCCTACCCTGGGCTAATCCCTCTCTTCCTCTTCCCCAGCTCTCTGGCCTCACCCACATTGCAGGATGGACTTAAACTCCTTGAGTGCAGCCTGATTTTTGACTACATACCAGGTCGGGGCAGGCTCTGGATTCTGTTTATTAAAAGCCCTGGAGTTCTCTCAGTTGCCTGTTTTTCCGCTTATCTTCATATGTTGGTGGGAAGAACCACACTCATAGGCCAGCAACAAGATAGGTGCTGGGACTGGTGTGAATAGAGAGGGTACAGATGGGGAAGGGGCCCTGGCCTGGGGCATCAGGGGCTGCTTGCCCAAAGGGATATACTACAAACATGCTGAGCTTAATTCAGGGAGAAGGTGAATGCTTTATGCAGGTGATTAGATGTGGGAGGATAATTTTAATTACTGATCCAAATGTTTACTGAATCTCTGATTTGTGCCAGGTCCCTTGCTATGAACTGGAGCTACAGCAGTGGGCTTATCTGACCAGTCCCTGCCTACATGGAGCATAATGAGAATGAACAATTGAAAAGATAAATAGGATGATTTCAGGGTGTGTTAAAACAGGGTAGCAAACTAAAACAGAGTAATACAATGAAGATCAATAGTGAGAGTATAGAGACCCCCATCTGTGTATATTGGCCTGTGTCTATGAGTCAGTATTTCTATTTGTGTTTGTATGTGTGTGTTTCTGTGTCTTTGTTGCTTTCAGTCTCCATTCCTCTGTGTGTCTGTCGCTGGGTGTGTGGACAGGGGCGGGCATTACTGTGTTTGAGAAAAAGATTGCATTCCTGATTGAGAGTGTGGAAACTGCTACTTCAGAGAGAAAGAGAGAAAAATGACAGTTCTCAGAGCGTAGAAAACTCATTTTCCATATGAGAAAAGGACCTTCATGTGAGAGAAAGACCTAAACATCCCCATGAGAAAGACACTGGGGCCTTTTGTTTTTGGTGAGAGAAAGTTTTAAGAGTCAGTGTTCCCTGTCTGTCTCAGACTGGGTCACCTTCTCTCAGGTGGAGATTGAGATCCTTGTGCATTCCGATGGTTTGCCCTGCTTTACTAAGGTGTCCCTAGTTTTCTCTCAAATTGTCTTTTCAAATGTGTTGGCCCCATTTTTTACGTATGAAATAGGATAATTATCAGAGGTCTTTGGGCTCAGAGAGGATTGAGGATACTCCACCAGGGAGCACACAAATGCCCACAGAGTGGCTTCCTCAATCTACTCATCCCCCCTCCCTCCCACATGGTTCCTGCTGTAGCCTTCTAGTAACCCAAATATCCAGTCCCATTTTTCCCTCCCTCCTACTGGATAGGCTCCCTTACCCCTACAGTCTCATTTCCTTTCTAGTCTCATGTTCTCCAAAATGTCTGCAGCACAAACGAGAGAGCAAGAGTACATATATATATATCCACCCCAGGAAAAGAGTGTCTACTAAGGGACACTGGGGTGTGGGTTGGGATGTTGTGGAGTTTCCCTATCTTTGCATACATTATGGCTGTCAGCAAGTCAGCAGGGAAGAGAAGACACTCACATGAAGCCCACCAAGATGGGGGTGAAGGATAATACCCTGAGATACTCCAAGCCAGGGACAGGGGAAGGAGATTGGGCAGATGTACAGTAATCAAGCACAGAGGTCTGCAAACTTCTGGGAACCAGATTTCTCTCAAGGAGTGTGAAATGCATCAGTCCACACTGAGGCCAAAGAGGAGGGGAGGCTTGATTATCTGTTATGTTCAAAGCCCTTGATTTGCCCATGTGGCTGGAGCCTCAAGTTGGCCGGAAGTGTCTTGACTGACCAGCTCAGGAATTGGGACTTGCTGTCAGATAGAAGATGGACTTCAGCTTCCAGCTCTTCTCAGCCCTCTGTTAGGCCCTTAAAGACTATTCTTGTTCATTGATACTTGCACAAGGTAGATGTGTGCAAGGAGGAATACTACCCCTGGGAAATCGTGATCTCTTACACAAAGACATGGAAATCTATGAGTCCACAGAAGCTGCTGAAAAGGCCCTGCTGCCTGCCAGAATTTTTTCTCTTCCTCTTTTCTATTGAAGGGAAGGACACAGAAACCAGTGAAGAGTGGGGGCGGAGGGGAGACTAGGCAGTGAATCAGCACAGTCAAGACAGTGTTGCTCTGTCTTGACCAGAAGTCTTCTTGATAACTTAAAGTGAAAATTAAGCTTACTCTGTTAAACCAATAGGAAAACTTTCTTTTTCTATTCTCTTTAAGAATAATGTTTTCCTTTTTTTTTTTTTTTTTTTTTTTTTTGCGGTACGCGAGCCTCTCACTGTTGTGGCCTCTCCCGTTGCAGAGCACTGGCTCTGGACTTGCAGGCTCAGCGGGCATGGCTCACGGGCCCAGCCGCTCTGCGGCATGTGGGGTCTTCCCAGACCAGGGCACGAACCCACGTCCCCTGCATCGGCAGGCGGACTCTCAACCACTGCGCCACCAGGGAAGCCCAATGTTTTTCCTTTTTAAAGATAATTTTGTTTAACATTATTATGGTTAAACATTATTTTGTTTATTTTTTTCTAGTTTTTTTCATATTTTCTAGGTATTGTCAATTTTTTCTAGGAATTTTTCGTTTCTAATCTTTTTAAATTGGTATGAAGTTGTCGTAATCTTTTTAATCTAAATCTGCAGCCTGTTTTAGGATGGCCTAATGTTATATTCCTGATACTTTTTTTGTGCTTTACTGATTTTTTCCTTTATACATCCCTTCAGATTTTCATTAATATTTTTTATTTTCTGAATATCATCTTCTGAGAGGGGTATGTTCAAGTCTCCAAGTGAGAGTAGATTTGTTTTTTTCTCTTACAAACATCTGGATAGTTTCAGCAAAGCTAATCCCCCTCATTCTATCTTTATAATCTTGAAATTTGTGAAACTAAGCTCATTTCAAATATTCTACCCTGTCATGAAAAGAAAACTATCTTCCCATTTTAGAATCTGTCCTTAATAAACCCCATCCTGTCTTATAGAATTATGTAACTTCTTATATTACAATTTTTACATCTCCTCTTTGGGCCAAATATGTGTAAGTTTTAAAATATAAACTGTGGTATTAAATCAACTAGTTTCCTTATTCCCAGCACAGTATTTAAATGACCCTTTTGATACTTTGAACATTGGGCTCTGAAAAATTTAGTGAGTTTTGACACACTTTGCTCTTGAAACCCTGAATAACCAAGGCATTAAGTCTGAAAACTATAGTCTCAGGAATCAACATCTTGAGGCCTTTTTAAACTGTCATGGGGAGGGGGGTAAATTCTTTTTATGTTGTTAAATTGAATTTGTGTAACTGTTGACATAGTTATAAAAAAAACTTGTTAATCTTTATGGAGCTCTGCAATTTTAGATGCCATATTCAAACGCCTTTCTAAAATTTTAAGTTGTCAAATGAACTTTAGCAAGCACATTTACGCAAGGTATGCATAATTCATTTCATCATACATTTTATAGTGATTATACCCATATGATAATTATTTAAATGAGTTGATTACTGTGTACCTAAAATCATGTTTTGAGATAGAAAAAAGAAGGGGAAAATCTAGAAATATGCTTTCAGATGGTGACAGAACTTTTGGAAATAAAAGATTATCACAAACATTATAAAAGAAATAAACCATAAAATTATACAATCTAGTGCACAAATTGTTTCTGTACTATAAGTAATGTTAGGAAAAACAAACACAAGTTGGAGTAATCAAAATAGGGTTTATTTTATGAAAGTTTGTTTAAAATATCCTATAGAGTCTCCGTGTTATGAAATTATATTACAAAAACTTTGGGTCTAATCTTAATAACCAATCATAAATAGCAATTTTATTAATAAAAATACTAGGTGTATTAAATTTTTGTCCTGTTTATGTAACTTAGTAGACAAGAAGTTATGCTTTATATGTGTCTTTGAGGGAAAATACTTCTCTTTAGGGACAGGGACCTGTCCACAGTCTCCATATATGTAAGCCTTGGATTTACCTGGCCAGGTATTCTAGAAATAAAAAAGAATTTGCAAGAATTTATTTACCGAAATTCAGCATTATCTCTGGTTGTTTCATTTGGTTACTCCAAGTGAAGATATTATATGAAGATAATAGCGTTTTGGGCAAGATATACTAATTTCTTGGTTGAAAACTGTACTCTTGATGATGATTGAAATGCCTAACTTTGTTCCAGTATGTCATTTTCAACATGAGAAAGAAGGGGAAAAGGAAAGAAATGGTAAATTTAGTTGAGGAATTTAGTCATAAAATAGATAGCATTTGTGTGTGTGTGTGTGTGTGTGTGTGTGTGTGTGCGCGCGCATACACATATAAAATTGGCAGGGATAATGTAGATTAGCTGGAGGAAGTGAGTGACTGCATGACAGATATTTGACCTCTTTTTTCAGATAACCATTTGTTCTCTGTGATTCCTCTCTGTAGGAATATATATATCTTTGCATCCACAAATGAACATATATCAATACCTTCACACTTTAAAAGTACTTAGTAAATGTTCATTGGATCATCTTCAGGGAAGATTTCCCAAAGAGCTGCCTCTTAAGCTCAATTTCAAATAAATGAAATTATCCAGAGGCAGATTTCATCATTTATTGAATGCCGGCTATTACTGAATGTCAGTTCTGAGAATTTAAAAAAACAAAACAAAACCATCTGAGTTTAAATTTAGAGATAGGAAGGAAAAATCTAATTTTAACAAAAAATTATGTTTGTCATTAAGGACTAAGAATTGAAATGTTTTGGTGGCACCAAGGATAATCATGCATACTAAGCAGAAGGAACATTATAAGTAAAGTATAGGAAATGAGAAACTGGCAATTTCAGGAATGCAAATTCCTGACAATCAGTGCTTGGAGCATAGGATATAAGGGAGGAAATGGGAGTAGTGAGTTCATGAGAGCCTTTTACCTTTACCGTGCTGGCTATAGGAAGTCAAAGCCTACACCTGGAAGCCAAGGAAACCTATCAAAATTTTATTTCCTACTTGGGTAAAAAATTTTCAAGTACCTTTTAATCTATTGCAGTAGAACTCTCAGAAAGTCATACCATTGGTGAGTACATTTATGAATTTAGAGCAGAATGCACATTTAGAAAGCAGTACAAATGCCTTCATCCTCCTCCTGAGCTAAACGTATCTCCCTGTCTAACCATTGCTTATTATTGGGACTTGCTATAATGACAGCAGCAAAAGAGCTGAAATCCACTTAGGAAATTAGATATCATATTAAAGCAACATTGGAGTAGCAGGAGAATGGAACCTCTATTTTAGACTGTTGATACTTAAAAATAAGTATAATACAATGATCATAGTTATTAGTAGCTGCATATTATACCCACTAAAATAATCACTAAAGCAGTTCAGTGATACTAGTATTCATGGATGATGACAGTTACCAATCCAAACAAGTACACACCAACTAGAAACTAATGAACCATCTATCCCAGAGCTCAGTGCTTTCTGGTGACAGAAGTCACCAAAGCCTTTAGTCACTGAAGGCTCATGACTGTTTGAGAACATCGGAAAACATATTCAGCAATGGAAAATCACTCATCGTGCCTGAGAAATATTCTACTTATCAAGGTTTTAGGGATTAACAATTGAAAATAGGAGGGGGAAAAAAAGCTCAGCCTTAATATAAAATGTTTATATTAAATAATAGTGACCTACTTCACATCAATTAGAAAATGAGTATGGTTTTTAAACAGTATCCCATGACTACCATAATTTTAATGTTAGCAATTATGTTGAACAATATTCAGAGATTACTGGAATGTAAAGATAAGAGAAGCTTTCCATTAGGTGTCTATGTCACCCTTGGCATTCACAACAGACAGTTCTTATTCTTTTGGAAAAGAAAAAGACAAGTCTTATTTGGTTAAAAAAAAGTCTGGTATCATAAGAGATTTTCTATTTTACTCTTCCACCCCTATCTCTACTCCTATATCTCAGGAATTTTCAGAAACTAATTCAATAGCTAAATTTAACTCTGTTGGTGTGTGGTGGTGCTGGTGGTGGTGGTGGTGATCTCAAGAAGTAGAAGTAGTTATTGAAAAAGAAATTTATTACAATGAAAAGGAAGGGCTAGTAGATATTCAGTTAATTCTAATAGTCTAATAATATTTTATATCTCTTGTATAGAAGAAAAACTAAAACTGGGATTTCATGTGCCTGAAATTTGTTTTATATCTAAATAAGATAATTTTGGAGGGAGGTGGGATATTGCACAACAGTGTTATTGGTATGTCACGGTACATGTAATTTAGCAATCACATTGTCTAACTCAAACAGTTGGCACAGTCTGGCAGATGGTAGTAAGGATTTGTTTATAAGGCTCACAGTTTCTTGCAAATGTCTTGCCTTGTTCTTCTAAAATTTTGTGTGTTTGT
This sequence comes from Pseudorca crassidens, assembly GCF_039906515.1. NCBI lineage: Eukaryota > Metazoa > Chordata > Mammalia > Artiodactyla > Delphinidae > Pseudorca > Pseudorca crassidens. The sequence continues at coordinate 42,725,191 of NC_090311.1, read as the reverse complement.
GTGCAGATACCTAATCATATTCATATAAGGTGTGCTATTTTATATTTTGACACTAAGTTGTTGATTACATATAGATTTGTTACCCTGATAATTTTTTCTATTAGTATTCATTCAATGCCTAAACAGCAAACTTTTCTGAGTACCTATATGCCAGGTACTATTCTATTTCTTTTATTAAAATATATTTCACATATAACATTGTATAAATTTAAGATGTACAACATGTTAATTTGATAGGTTTATGCATTGTAATGTGATTGTCATTGTAGCAATAATTTGTACTTCTGTCATGTTATATAATTAATCATTTACTTTTAGTGGTTACAATAATTAAGCTCTAGTTTCCTAGTAAATTTGATGATTATAATACAATATTGTTGTCTATATTCTCTATTTTGTGCATTAGCTCTCTAGGGCTTGTTTACTACTTATTACAATTTGTACCCTTTAAACAAGGTACAAACTATTTCTCTACCCCATATCCCCTGGAAACCACCATTCTACTCTCTGTATTTACCAGTTCAGCTTTTTAGAGTCCATGTATGAGTGATATAGTACAGTATTTGGCTTTCTCTGTCTGAGTTATATCACTTCACATAATGCCCTCAAGGTCCATCTGTGTTGTTGCAAATGGCAGGGTGTCCTTCTTCCTCACAGCTGAATAATACTCCAGTTTGTGTGTGTGTGTATCACATCTTCTTTATCCATTCATCCACTGATGGGCACTAAAATTGTTTCCATATTTTGTCGATTGTGAATAATGCTACAATAAATATGGGGTACATATATCTCTTTAATATCCTGTTTTCATTTCCTGTGGGTATATACCCAGAAGTGAAATTGCTGGATCATATGGTAGACTGTTTTTAATTTTTTGAGGAACCTCCATATTGTTTTACACATTGGCTGAAACAATTTACATTCCCACCAACAGTGTACAAGGATTCCCTTTTCTCTACATCCTCACCAACACTTGTTATCTCTTGTCTTTTTAATTATAGCCATTCTAACAGTTGTGAGGTTATATCTCATTGTGGTTTTAATTTGTATTTCCCTGATGATTGGTGATGTTGAGCATCTTTTCATGTACCTGTTGGCCGTCTTTGGAGAAATGTCTATTTAATTCCTCTGCCCATTTTTTAAATACTTTTTTTTTTATTGAGTTGTATGAGTTTTTTTTTAAATATATTTTGGATATTAACCCATTATCAGATATATTGTTTGTCAAAATTTTCTCCCATCCTGTAGGTTGCCTTTTCATTTTGTTAATTGTTTCTTTTCCAGTATAGAAGCTTTTACATTTGATGTAGTCCCATTTGTTGATTTTTGCTTTGTTGTTTGTGGTTTTGGTGCCATAACCAAAAAATCATTGCCAAATCCAGTATCAAGGTGCTTCTTCCATACAATTTCTTCTAGGTTTTGAATTACTTTTTGTGAGTACTGTAAGGTAGGGGTCCAGTTTCATTGTTCTGTATGTGTTTATCCAGTATTCCCAGCACCATTTGTTGAAGAGATTCTCTTTTCCCCATTAGATGTTTTGGGCTCTTTTGTCAAATATTAGTTGACCTTATATGTTGGTGCTTAATTCTGGACTTTCTATTCTGTTCCATTGGTCTGTGTGCCTATTTTTATACCAGCACCTGCTGTTTTTAGTTGCTGTAGCTTTATAGTATAGTTTGAAATCAGGAAGTATGATACTCCAGCTTTTTTCTTCTTCCTCAGGATTACTTTGGCTATTTAGGGTCCTTTATTGTTCTGTACAAATTTTAGAATTGTTTTTTCTATTTCAGTGAAGTATGCCATTGGAATATTTTTCTTTTTGATTTTGGTTTTTATAACAATTTGCATAGCTAATTAAATTTGAGAAAATATTTCTCTTTTAATTTGATCACATGATCTCACTTTGGAATTTTGATGAGGAAATTGTGTTGAATTTATAGATGGCTTTGGAAACATGGACATTTTAACAATATTAATTCCCCTGATTCATAAACACATAATGTCTTTCCATTTGTTTTTGTCTTCTTCCGTTTCTTTCAGCAAAGTCACATATTTTTCATTGTGCAGTTTTTTCACTTTGATTAAATTTAGTCCTAGGTATTTATTGTTTTTGATGCTCTTGTGAATGAGATAGTTTCTTTATCTCTTTTTCAGATGTTTCATCATTAGTATGTAGAAATGCAACCGATTATTGTATGTTGATTTTATAGCTTGCAACTTTACTGAAAGTTTCTATAGTTTTTTGATTGACTCTTTGGGATTTTGTGTATAGAAAGTTGTATCATCTGTAAACAGCAAAAATTTACTTCTTCCTTTTTGATTTAGATGCATTTTATTTTCTTTCCTTGCCTAATTGCTCTAGCTAAGACTTCCCCTAATATATTGAATAAGAGTGGTGAGAGTGGGCATCCTTGTCTTGTTCCTCATCTTTGTGGAAAAGTTTTCAGTTTTTCTCCATTGAGTATAGTGTTAGCTCTGGGTTTGTTGTATATGACCTTTATTATGTTGAGGTATGTTCCTTCTGTACCCAATCTGTTGAGAGTTTTTATCATGAAATGATGTTGCGTTTTGTCAAAAGCCTTTTCTGCATCCATTGTAATGATCATATGGTTTTTATCTTTCATTCTATTAATGTGATATATTTATTGATTTGCATGTGTTGAACCGTCCCCACATCCCAGGGATAAATCCCACTTGGTCATGATGTATAATCCTTGCAATGTTTTCTTAAATTCAGTTTGCTATTATTTTTTGGAGATTTTTGCATCTGTATCATCAGGGATATTGGTCTATAGTTTTCTTATAGTGTCCTTACCTGGCCTTGGTATTAGGCTAAAGCTGGCCTCATAGCAGGAGTTTGGATGTGTTTCCTCCTCTTCAACTTTTTGGAAAAATTTGAGAAGGATTGGTGTTAGTTCTTCTTTAAATGTTTAGTAGCATTTTCCAATAAATCCATCTGGTCCTGGACTTTTAATCTTAGGAGGTTTTTTGATTACTGATATAGTCTGTTTACTAGTTATTGGTCTGTGTATATTTTCAATTTTTTTCCTTATTCAGTCTTGGTAGGTAGGTTGTGTGTTTCTAGAAGTGTATCCACTTCTTCCCAGTAATTTAATTTGTTGGCATGTAATCGTTTATAGTAATCTCTCATGATCATATATATTTCTGTAATATCAGTTGAAATGTCTCCTTTTTCATTTCTAATTTTATTTATTTGAGTCTTCACTTTTTCTTAGTGAGTCTAGCTTATGGCTTGTAGATTATGTTTATCTTTTTGAAAAAACAGATTTTAGTTTCATTCATCCTTCCATTGTTTTTCTGGCCTATATTTCATTTATTTCTACTCTGATCATTATTTCCTTCTAACTTTGGGCTTAATTTTTTTCTTCTTTTTCTGTTTCCTTCAGGTGTACCGTTGTTTCAATTTCTTAATATATGCATTTATTGCTATAAACTTTCCTCTCAGAACTACTTTTGCAGCATCCCATAAGGTTTTATATGATACAGTTCCATTTTCACTTGTTTTGAGATAATTTTTTTTTTGTGGTACGCGGGCCTCTCACTGTTGTGGCCTCTCCTGTTGCGGGGCACAGGCTCCAGATGCGCAGGCTCGGCAGCCATGGCTCACGGGCCTAGCCGCTCCGTGGCATGTGGGATCCTCCCGGACCGGGGCACGAACCCGTGTTCCCTGCATCGGCAGGCAGACTCTCAACCACTGCGCCACCAGGGAAGCCCGAGATAATTTTTTATTTCTCTTTTGATTTCTTCTTTGATCCAATAGCTGTTTAGTTTCTACCTATTTGTAGATTTTTCCAACTTTCCTCTTGTTGATTTCTAGTTTCATACTGTTGTGGTCAGAAAAAGTAGTTATTATGATTTCAGTCTTCTTAAAATTGCTAAAATGTTTTTTATGTCCAGTCATATTGTCTATCCTGGAGAATGTTCTGTGTGCACTTGAGAAGAAGTGTGTGCTGCGTGGAATGTTCTATATATGTCTGCTACGTCCATTTGTTCTAAAGTATGGTACAGTTCCAACATTTCTATGTTGATTTTCTGTTTGTGTGATCTATCCATTGCTGATTGGGGTATTGAATTCCCCTACTATTTTTGTATTGTCTGTTTTTCCCTTCAAATTTGTTAATATTTGCTTAATATATATAGGTGATCCAATGTTGGGTATGTATATATTTGCAATTGTTATGTCTTCTTAATTTATTGACCTCTTTATTATCATATAATGACCTTCTTTGTCTCTTACTCTTTTGGGCTTGAAGTCTATTTTGTCTGGTATAAGTATGGCTGCCCCTGCTTTCTTTTGATTTGCATGGAATATTTTTTTCCATTCCTTCACTTTGAACTTATGTGTATCTTTTTTTTCAATTGAACTTTAGTTGATTTACAATGTTATGTTAGTTTCATGTGTATAGCAAAGTGATTCAGTTATATATTATTTTTTAGATTCTTTTCCATTATAGATTATTACAAGTTATTGACTATAGTTCCCTGTGCTATACAGTAGGTCCTTGTTGTTTAGCTATTTTAAATATAGTAATCTGTATCTGTTAATCTCAAACTCCTAATTTATCTCTTCCCCCGTTTCCCTTTTGGTAACCAAAAGTTTGTTTTCTATGTCTATGAGCCTCTTTCTGTTTTGTAAATTAGTTCATTTGTTTCATTTTTTAGATTCTACGTATAAGTGATATATGATATTTGTCTTTCTCTGCCTGACTTACTTCACTTCGTGTGATAATCTCTGGGTCCATCCATGATGCTGCAAATGGCATTATTTCATTCTTTTTTATGGCTGAGTAATATTCCTGTGTGTGTGTGTGTGTGTGTGTGTGTATACCATATCTTCCTTATCCATTCATCTGTCAATGGACATTTAGGTTGCTTCCATGTCTTGGCTATTGTAAATAGTATTGCTATGAACATCCAGGTCCTATGTGTGTCTTTAGATCTGAATAAGTCCTCTGTAGGCAGCATATAGTTGGGTCTTATTTTTTTTTAATCCATTTTATCATTTACCTTCATGTTGTTTTGTAACTCCATTGTTTTTTTTCTCTCTGTTTCTGTCCACCTTTGTAAATTGGTGGTTTTCTGTGGTAGTATGCTCAGTATCACCTTTTTTAATGTTTTATGAATATATTTTATAGTTACCATGAGGCTTACATAAAATATCTCATAAATAAAATAGTCCATTTTGTACTAAAAACAACTTATCTTCACTCTCCTATAAAGGCTCCACCCTTCTACTGCTCCTCTTTTAGGTTTTGGGTTTGTTGGACATATAATTAACATATATTACATTATATTAGTTTCAGGTGTACAACATAAAGATTGCAAATTGATCACCATAATAAGTCTAGTTAACATCTGTCACCATACATAGTTACAAAAAATTTTTCTTCTCTCTTGCAATGAGGACTTTTAAGATGTATTATCTTAGCAAATTTAAAATATGTAATACAGTATTATTAAGTATATTTTACGTTTCTGTGTTTTTGATGTCCCAATTTACCTCTTTTTTTTTTTTAAAGATTTTTTTGACGTGGACCATTTTTAAAGTCTTTATTGAATTTGTTACAATATTACTTCTGTTTTATGTTTTGGTTTTTTGGCCACAAGGCATTCCCCAACCAGGGATCAAACCTGCACCCTCTGCATTGGAAGGCAAAGTCTTAACTATTGGACTGCCAGGGGAGTACCTGGCTTGCAGTATCTTAGTTCCCCGACCAGGGATTAATCCAGGCCACCACAGTGAAAGCACTGAGTCCTAACCACTGGACCGCCAGAGAATTCCCCCAATTTATGTCTTTTTATGCTGTGAATTAGTTAACAATTAGCTAGTTTTAATATTCTTTTCCTTTAACCTTATAATATAGTTAACTGGTTAAAACACCATTCTAATATAGACTTACAGTTTTCTAATTCTGACTGTTTTCTTTCTCCCCACTGGTACCAGTGTGTTATGTACTTTTATATGTTTTTGTGTCACTGATTGACATATTTTCATTCCAGGTTAAAGAACTTTAAGTATTTCTTGCAAATTAGGTCTAATGGTGCTAAATTCCTTCAGCTTCTGTTTGTCTTGGAAAGCATTTATTTCTCCTTCATCTCTGAAGGATAACTTTGCCAGATAAAGCATTCTTGGCTGGTAATTTTTATATTTCAACAACTGAATATGTCATTTTACTCTCCTCTGGCCTATAAAGTTTCTACTGAGAAATCTGCTGATACCCTAATGGGGGTTTCTTAGTAGGTTACTTTGGTTATTCTTTTTTTCCCTGCCTGCCTTCAAGATTCTTTCTGTGTCATTGATTTTTGACAGTTTCTTTATAATGTGTCTTGGAGAAGAAGGTCTTTTTGCACTGAGATAATAAGGTGACTCTGTTACCTTCCTGGACTTGTATGTCCAATTCTTTCCCCAGGTTGGGAAATTCTCAACTTTTGTTTTTTAAATAAATATTCTGCTCCCTTCTCCCTCTTTTCTCCTTCTGGAACACCAGTTATTCCTATATTTGCTTTTCTGATTGAAAATGATAGCTCTCATGGAGTTTCTTCACTATTTATTTAAATTTATTTTTTATTGAAGTATAGTTGAATTACAATGTTGTGTTAATTACTGCTGTACAGATGACTCAGTTATACATATATATATATATATATACATTATTTTTCATATTCTTTTCCATTATGGTTTATCACAGGCTATTGAATATAGTTCCCTGTGCTATACGGTAGGACCTTTTTGTTTATCCATTCTATATATACCAGTTTGCATCTGCTAATCCCAAACTCCCCCTCCTACCCTTTCCCACCACCCTCCCCCTTGGCAACCACCAGTCTATTCTCTATATTCCTGATTTTGTTTCTGTTTCATATATAGGTTCATTTGTGTAATATTTTAGATTCCACATGTAAGTGATATCATATGGAATTTGTCTTTGTTTGTCTGACTTACTGATAATCTCTAGTTGCATCCATGTTGCAAATGGCATTATTTCGTTCTTTTTTATGACTGAGTAGTATTCAAGTTTCTTCACTATTTTAAAATCTCAGTTCTCTCTCCTCTTCTAATTGAATTATTTCTATATTCCTATCCTCCAAGTCACTTATTTTTTCTTTTTCCTGTCTCTCATGTTATCAGTGCTTTCTACTGCATTCTTCATCTCATTCACTGAATTTTTCAGTTCCAGAACTTCTGTTTTGTTTTTTAATTTCAATCTCTTTGGTAAAGAACTCTTTATGTTCATTATTTTTAATCCTAAGTTCATGGAATTGCTTTTTAGGTTTTCTTGTAGCTCATTGAATTTCTTCATGACAAGTATTTAGAATTCTTTATTAGTTAGATTGCAATATTCTGTGCCTTTGAGTTTCGTTGCTGGAGAATTATCATTTTCTTTTGGTGATACCATCTTTCCTTGATTTTTCATAGTGTTTGAAGGTATGCATTTCTCCTTTCGCATTTGAAGTAGCAGACATTTTACTAAACTAAGGCTTTCTGTTTACTTTGAGTCTTATGTCTCAACAGGCTGGCTATTAGAAACCTTTTTTATTCCAGAGGGTGGCACTCTAGCTCAAGTTTGTGGTTTCTTCTATAGGCACTGGCTCTTAAATATGCACTAAGCAGTGGGCACAAGGAGTCCGCAGCGGAGTTGGGGAGGTGGGGACTTAGCAAAATCTTAGGGTTTTGGGGGTGTCCACAGGGTCAGTGGGGGATCCTCAAGTGGGGCACACCCAGAGGCAGTGGGCAGTTTTCCTTTGAAGTACCAAAGCAGACAGCAGGAAACATGACACTTTGATATTCTTGTCAGCTTCCTTTCCTTTTCTCTACCTCTCCCCAGTCACAGAGGTCCTTCCTTAGAAATCCAGGTGCTGCTGGAGATAAATGGGTCCCTCCAGCCACAGCCTGCACAACTGATGTTGACATCACTCTCTGAGGAATGAATGAAATGATTTTGGCCTTGTGTTATAATCTTGTGGGGTTTTTTTGTGGTTTTTTTTTTGCGGTACGTGGGCCTCTCACTGTTGTGGCCTCTCCCGCTGCAGAGCACAGGCTCCAGATGCACAGGCCCAGCAGCCATGGCTCACGGGCCCAGCCGCTCCGTGGCACGTGGGATCTTCCCGGACCGGGACACGAACCCATGTCCCCTGCATCGACAGGCGGACTCTCAACCACTGCGCCACCAGGGAAGCCCGTGTTATAGTCTTTATATCTCTAGAAACTTAGTTCCCAGCAACTAGGGTGTAATTTGTAGTAACTATCTTTGTTAAAAGGCTTTTCAATAAAATAGTATTTTCTGTTAGACATGTTATAATATTTAATTTCAATTTAGAAACTTAGGTTATAGAGCTGTTTGATATTGTGTTTTGTTTTTCCTAGCTAGTTATCTTGAGCTTTAAATATTTTTTTGAATATATGTCCATTTACATATATTCTAAAATGTGAAGTCAGGCATCATTTTCTCTTTATAAATTTAATTTATTTTGTGTTATTTTTTTAAGGAGTCATTTATTTTAATCATGAAGTCACCTGGAAACTACAGGAAATTCATGTCATTTTGTTGTGATACTGATTGCTATCAACAGTTTGTTATTTTTTACCTGAGTATCCTGTTTATTTGAAAAGAAGCTAAATGACAGCCTGGTTCATTTTTAAATTTTGTATTAGGAGCAGAGTTTTCACTTAGGACTGTCTTAGAATTCAAAAGATGCTTGCTTCCTGGATGTTTGTCTTAGTTTGATAATATTAAAGTTTTGTGATGAACAGTATACTTGTTTTGTTCAATCTGTTTTGAAGTATATCTAATATTTTCTATATTGGTAAGTATGTGAAATCATGCATAATGTAAAATATAGAAAAATTGAAAATCTAAACTCTAGGTATCACTGTCTTCGTAGAAGTATATGTGTTTGGCAGAAATCTGGATAAAGAATTTCCAACCCTGTAAAAATCCTCCAAAGATTTCCATAAAGTTTCATACTTTAGTCCTCAGTCCCTGGATCTGCAATTTCTCTAACCCCTTGAGACATTTTGTATTAACATATGATGTCCCTCTTGCATGATGTACTATCTCATTGGTGTTACTCTTCTTGTGCTATTGAATAAGAAACACCAAACTCCTAGTGTTGCGCATACTTTGTCAAACAGTGGTTGCTTGCTTCTTTGTAGATGGTTTTTGAGGAACAGCCCATATCAAACTGAATTTTCTGATTATCCTTATGTATTTAACCTATGCTATCCTAAGTATATCTAACATGAGAATAGCCCTGTGAAGGCAACCAGAGTCTCTCTGAACGATCTTTCAAAAATCCACTTGAGGGGCTTCCCTGGTGGCGCAGTGGTTGAGAGTCCGCCTGCCGATGCAGGGGACACGGGTTCGTGCCCCAGTCCTGGAAGATCCCACATGCGGTGGAGCGGCTGGGCCCGTGAGCCATGGCCGCTGAGCCTGCACGTCCAGAGCCTGTGCTCTGCAACGGGAGAGGCCACAACAGTGAGGGGCCCGCGTACCACAAAAAAAAAAAAAAAAAAAAAAACCCACAAAAAAACGGAAGTGATTTATCTTACTGTGTTATTACGTTAAATGACGTTGGTGGAGTGGTACATAAAAAATATTGAATAGTGATATAGAATGATGATTGGGGCAGGAAATGAGGAAAATAATAAAAACTGTGTTTTAATAAGGTCTGGCAACGCTAAGTTTTCTACTAGGTTATTGGTGGTAACATGGGGTTACTCAGAACCATAAAGAAGTACTAGAGAAATAATAGAACAGGGCATGCATCAGGTGGAATGTACCCCAAAACACAGTTCTTATATTTTACTCAGCTTCAGAAATTATGGATTTTTTGTAAGTTTTTTGAATTTAGGAATTAGTTCTTTTATTTAGTCTATAGCTTATAAATGCTATTATGTGACCTTACTCCTATCTGGGAGAAATGTGACTTTTTTCTTTACAATTTAATGAAGTAAGGAAAAGGTGAAAATGTTCTATTATCTTGTTTGTGCTGATGCTCAGCTAGAATTTAACACGGTGGTCTGTTTGTAGGCAGCATTTTCAAGCATTCCAAGTAGATTTATGTTTCTCTGAGTTATAAAGAGCAAATATAATATAATTACATGTGTGTTGGGAAATAATGCTCCATATATATTTAAAAAACTGATTCTCTGATGAAACTCATTGGAATCTTGCTTACTGTTCATGACAGCAACACCCAGATTGCCACTCTCATTGCATGAATCATCATCACACTGGACAAGGTAACCTGTTCACCATAATACACTGGCTCAGAGGAAAGGATGTTGTTTCTCATGTGGAGGCCACCACTGCATGCCAGTGGCATGGCCCATGTCAACTACTAACAGCTTGACTGCATCTGTGATTTCTCACCGCTTTAGAATTTTTTCAGTTATTGATGTGTTAGCTCGAGGTATACTGACATGTTTCTTAAAAATAAACTTATGGTATATCTTTGGCTTTCCAGACTGGCTGCAGTTTGACAGCCTCTGCTTCTTATGGCAGAAACTACTCAACAATGAGCTGATAGTTTAACTCTACTTCTCTCAGCTTTTCCTGGTCCATACACCATAATAAGGCAGTTTGATTATTAAATGCAGCTGTCCCTAGAATGAGATACCCTTCACTTGTCTGCTTCCTGGGTGATAATCATGAGGAAAGGCTGGGGGGTTACAGAGACATATTTGAAGATTTTGCTGTGATCATTTCTGGGCATAGTATGTCATTCCTTATACTAACAGCAACTAGGACAGTGTGGTTGGCATACCCTATGGCTGGCAGCCTGGTTGAAAGACTGCCTAGGGGATTTGGAACTGTATCGTTAGACCATTCAAGATAGCTGTTCTCTTGCTCTCTGTATAACCCCTGCTCAATCAGTCCCTGCTTTACTATCCAATTCTGTAAATTATAGGTCTTAATCAGTAACTGCCTACGTGCTTGTCCCCTCCCCTGACACTCGTTTCCCTGATAACTGATGAGCCAACCTGATGTCAATTCCCCCTATAAATGGTAGCCTCCTCCCTGGAGTAGCGAAGATTGCTGCCTTGTCCTGCCAGCTATTTGACATACACGATGGGGTGTCAATCCAGGACCTTTTGCTTCTGATTTGTAAGATTCCCTATCCAATAAATCGTGGATGTCTCTGGGCTCTTTCTTGGGTCTTGAGACTGGGCAGTTAAATGGCTTGCAGGCCTATAGGGGGTAGCCCAACAGAACTAAATCTGGTTAACTTTTATGAAAATATCTTTTTCTACTTGCATCCAACCCTTCTGGACAAAGGTCTGTTTGCAAGTAGGGGAAGGTTGGGGGGAAAAGTGAAATTATAGCTACTGAAATGAGACATACTGATTTTATGACATTGGAGGAAGAGCAAAAACCCCTAAACCTGGGAAAAGAACAGCTTAGACCACAAGAGGTGCAGGAGAGTTGTATTAACGATCTTTTTTCTTCAGAACTACGTGTGTAGCTTTTCTCCAGAAGGAAAATGCTCTGGTGCTGCTCTAACAAACTTTACAAGTATCTTAAATTTAACTGACTGCCGAGTCTGACAATAGTAGCAAGCTGTTTTGTTAACTTGTAAGTAACATAGCATGTCAGACCCTTCACAGGTTAAGACTCAACAATGTATAATTGACATCCCATTACATGTATAATTAGCTGACAGTTACTGGAGAAATGTTAAGCCTAAGATAATCAATAGCAAAAGTTTTATTTTCAAATACAGAATACATTTTTGAAATTGTATTTTCTTTGAAACTGGCTTTATACTATTGAACATTTTGAAGTTTTCGATGACTATATAAATACTTAAAGTGAATATCCTTGTCTACAGCATCTTCCCTAAAAGTAACAAAACAAAGGTGATAATTGCTATTATATAACTTTAAAAAGATTTACATTTCCAAATTTTTAAAGGAGTAAGTGAATGCTAACTCTGTGTTTTTTTTTGTTTTTTTTTTTTTTGCTGTACGCGGGCCTCTCACTGCTGTGGCCTCTCCCGCCACGGAGCACAGGCTCCGGACGCACAGGCCCAGCGGCCATGGCTCACGGGCCCAGCCGCTCCGCGGCATGTGGGATCCTCCCGGACCGGGGCACGAACCCGCGTCCCCTGCATCGGCAGGCAGACTCTCAACCACCGCGCCACCAGGGAAGCCCTAACTCTGTGATTTTAATAGATGTTAGCGCAATAAGGACAGCCATGAAGAAACTGGATTATAGGCAAATAACATTGGGCCAAGTTAAATGGAACAAAATAGTAGTGGGCATTCAGTATTTTCTTACTATGGATCTTTGATTTGGCCAGAAATACTTTAGGGTTGGACAGAAATGAATTTAGATATGATTCATACAAATATAATGGAGGCAGATTCTTATTCTGTCTGTTTTTTCTTCTGTAAAATGTTCAGTTGTGAAGATTGAGATAAGGATAACATATTCTGAAAAATACTAGGCACTTAGTCAATGGTACTTATTTTTATTAAAGATAAAGAGAAAATGTATATGAAGAGAGATGCAAATATTTATATACGTGCAGTTTTGAGATACCTTTAAATAAACATTTTAGATGACATACATGTTAAATTATTCTTAGAAAATAGTATCATTTAAAAATGTAATATGTGTAATTATATAAAACTACAGAAAATAATTTTTGAATGAATTTATTAAATGATATTCTTGAGACACAAAATTATTTCCTTTACAGGAAATACTTTTTAGACAATCTTATATGTTTTTGAATTAATTATAGCATAAATATCAAAGCACAAACATGATCTACACGTGAAAAAGAACAATTAGTTTCAACTACAGTTAAGGTCTGAACCCTGAGAATCTGATAATACATTCACAAAATTTTATTTCTGTTTAAATTTTTAATGTCAAAGTTTTTTTAATAGAGTCCCATTATCTTTATAAAAGAGCTAAAGAGTTTTAGATTATTTAGATTCACGTTGTAAAGTGTTTAGTAGGTAAATACTCTTCTATTATGAACTAAAACCCATGTTTTTAAAAAATTTTGCTGAAGTATAGTTGATTTACAATGTTCTTTTAGTTTCAGGTGTACAGCAAAGTGATTCAGTTTTATATATATATATGTATACATATAATATACATATAATTTTATATATATATATACTTTTCAGATTCTTTTCCATTATAGGTTATTACAAGAGATTGAATATAGTTCCCTGTGCTAGATAGTAGGTCCTTGTTGTTTAGCTATTTTATACATAGTAGTGTGTATCTGTTAATCCCAAACTTCTAATTTATCCCTCCCCTGCCTTCCTTTTTGGTAACCATAGATTGTTTTCTATGTCTGTGAATCTATTTCTATTTTGTAAGTAACTTCATTTGTATCATTTTTTTAGATTCCACAAATAAGTGATATCATATATTTGTCTTTCTTCCTCTGACTTACTTCACTTAGTATGATAATCTCTAGGTCCCTCCATGTTGCTGTGAATGGCATTATTTCATTATTTTTAATGGCTAATACTCCATTATATATATATATATATATATATATATATATATATATATATATATATATATATATATATATACACCACTTCTTTATCTATTAAAAATCTGTCCATGGACACAGGTTGCTTCCATGTCTTGGCTGTTGTAAATAGTGCTGCTGTGAAACTTGGGGTGCATATATCTTTTCTAATTAGAGTTTTTGTCTTTTCTGGATATATGCCCAGGAGCAGAATTGCTGGATCGTATGGTAGCTCTATTTTTATTTTTTTAAGGAACCTCCATAATGTTCTCCATTATTATTCAATGGCTGCACCAATTTACATTCCCACCAACAGCATAGTAAGTTTCCCTTTTCTCTACACCCCCTCCAGAATTTATTATTTGTAGACTTTTTGATTATGGCCATTCTGACTGGTGTGAGTTGATATGTCATTGTAGTTTTGATTTGCATTTCTCTAATATTAATTAGAGATATTTAGCATCTTTTCATGACCATCTGGATGTCATCTTTGGAGAAAAGTCTATTTAGGTCTTCTGCCCATTTTTTGATTGAGTTGTTTGAGTTTTTTTGGATATTGAGCTGTATGAGCTGTTTGTATATTTTGGAAATCAAGCCCTTGTCAGTCGCATCATTTGTGAATATTTTCTCCAAGTCCCTCAGTTTTCTTTTCATTTGGTTTATAGTTTCCTTTGCTGTGCAAAAGCTTGTAAGTTTGTTATGTCCCATTTGTAAAACCCATGTTTTAATACTTACTTATTAGCCAAGGAAATAGAAGTCTATACTGAAATCCAAGGAGTTTAATGTTGGTTTTTTGTTTGTTTTTAAAAATTTTATCTCTACTGTCAGTATAGGAATTTGTTTATGTGATTTTTTTTCCACTCTACTATGACTCATTAATAGTCCACATGATTCTTTTTAACTCTAAGAGATGACCTAATCACCTTTTGTATAAAGGAAAAATGAGAGGTCAAAAGTCCAGTGGAAACTCAGTTTTATTCCTGAAGCTGAATGCATTTGCATATTTCACTTTTTAGTTGAGACAACTACTTGGCTGTGTCTTCCGGCAGATAACATAGATAAGAAAAACAGTAACAATAATATCAACAAAAAAATCAATAAATAAAGATGTTTCACTTTTCCTTTGGTTTGTTATTCCATGTTACCAAAAACTGCACTGACTTTCTCAAAAGAGTATTCATAATCTTCAGGAAGATACAATAGTAAAACTATTCAATGAACAACTTTAAAAATGATAAAGTTCATTTATTTAGATGTGATTTTTAAAGTTTTCAAAGTATTAGTAACTCTAATGTCTGAATTCATTTTGTTATATTAAGATATATTTCCTCACATTTACGTACTAGTAATTGTTCTAGCAATAATGTACATAAACAAAAGGTCAATAAACAATTAAAAAGCATTATCCAAATATTGTTTTAATATATATGATCCAAATTAAAATCGATATCATATTTTATTTGAATACAATTAACATACAATAATTGCTTTTTACAAAGCTTGCAGTCTATATAAAAATACTCTCAGGTAGGAAACACATAAAAAAGATTTTTTAATTTGTCATATTTTTACTAATGAATCTGTGTAATTCCACCAAGTACTTGTAAAATACATGATTTCTTATATACTCATTGCAAGATTAATTACAGTTGAGCGCTGGGAAATAGAAAAAAAGTTAACTCATTAGATTAATTACCTCTTCCTATCTCTTAGTAATACAATGGGGTAAGGGAAGCTGCTGATCCAAAACTTAGTAAGTTTCTCTCAATGTTTTCATATTTCAATAGAATCATTTAGAAAAGTTTATCCTGGCAACAAAGCATTGACAGATAAAATGCACAACTTCCACTTCTGGGCAAGATGGAATATTAGGGACTGAATTTACTGGGCTGCCTGAAAAAAACAAAAAAAATGCACAAGGTACATGAACGGATGTTTCTCAGGATGTCTATCAGGTAACAAAAGACAGTGTTTGTTGAGACATGAGAAAGAAATGAGGTGAGTTTTATCATTACCCATTTGAATCAGAAACAAATGAAGTAAGCCCTCTGTTTACCCAGCTGACTGCCTTGAGAGACTTTCCAGGCCAAGGCACAAGGTGCAGGAATCCAGGCAAATCCAAGTGGAATCCTTAAGTTAAGAAATAAGAGCCAAGAGCCTGGGGATAACAAGGCAACTGGAGTTTGCACAGCAAAGTTATCTGAGAGGAGAAAGCTGTGTAAAGATAGAATTTCAGAGATCTTCAGAGACCCTATCACATGTTTAGCTAAGCATGATGAACATGTTCATTAAATTAAACTATCCAAGGTTGTAGAAATAATCACCAAAAAGGAATAGAGGCAAAAATTCCCAGAGATGCAGGACTTGGAATAGTACCTGTTCCCAACAGATAGTATGGAAAACCTCATGATTCACAAGGCCTGGATGGAGTATAAAGAAGGCTTTAACCTTAGTAGTGGGGAGTGATTAGCCCTAGACAGAGAACAACTCCAGCCTTGTCTAAAAAAATCTTAGGAGCAAGACTCTAAAGGAAAACTAGTGTGACAATGTTCAAGAAAAATATTGTGACCACAAGAATTCAAAATTATTTAGCACCAATAAGGTAAAATGCTCAGACTGGCGTCCTATTAAAAATCACTAGTCTTCAAGGAAAGAAGAAAGTATACCCATAAAAGGAGAAAATTAATCAAAACTAACAAAGATGATAAAATTATCAGACAATAACATCAAAACCCTTATTATAACTGTATTACAAGTACACACTGGACATCTATCAAGATAGACCATATACTGTGTTGTAAAACAAGCTTCTATAAAATAAAGATTCAAACCCATAGAAAGTATTCTACTATTATACACTGTGACCAAATTAGAAACCAATAAAAGAAAGACTTCTGGAAGAGCCCCCAAGTTTGGAAATTCAATAATGTAACTCTGAATAACTCATTATTCACTGAAAAAATAAAAGAATAAATTAGAAAATATATATGAACTTAAAATGAAAATATGCCTATCAAAATGTGTGTGATGCTGCTAAGGTGATATTTTGGAGGAAATTTTAGTGCTAAATGTCAATACTAGAAAAGAAGGGCCTCAGATCAAAGATCTTAGATCTAAGAAACTAGAAAAAGATAAGCATATTAAAGCCACCATAAGTTGAAGAAAGAAAATAATGAAGATCAAATTAGAAATCAGATATAAGACAGGAAAATGGTAGACAAAACCAATGAAACCAAAGACTGATTATTTGAAAAGATAGATAATATGTATCTCCCTCTAATGATTATAATTCAGATCATGATAAGATTTTAGTTGTTTTCTCACCCATTATCTACCCATTTTGATAGGAAAACAGAGAAGACACTTAACCAATATCAGGATTGAGCAAGGTCCTACCACTAGAAAATATACTGATTTTAAAAGGAAAATAAGGAGAGGTTATAAAAAAACTTTATTCCCAATACATTTTAGAACTTAAGGAATTGACAAGTTCCTTAAAAGACACAAACTACCATGCTTACTTGAAAGAAATAGACTGAATAGCACTGTATCTATTAATGATATTGAATTTGTAGTAAAGACAACTTTCCACAAACAAACTCTTGGCACAGCTGGCCTTATTAGTAAATTATAAAACATGTAAAGAAGTAATACCAATTCTACAAAAACTTCTGGAAAGCTGAAAAAGAGAACACTTCCCAACTAATTTTATGAAGCTACCATTACCCCGATACCAAAATCAGACAAAGACAAGTAAGAGATCCATATACTAATATACCACTTTAACATCAAAAGATCAAAACAAAATTTTAATCATATCTAACAATATAGGAAAGGAATAATTCATCATAACCAATGAATGCAAGGTTGGTTAAGCAACTAAATGTAAATAATGTTACTCACCATTTCAACAAAGTGAAAAAAAAATCACTTAACTCCAAAAAATGGATAAAACCCAAAGTCTGTTATTGATAAAAATATTATCCGCAATATTGGAATAGAATGGAACTTCTTCAAATTGACAATGGACATCTAGAAAATAAACTTATAACTGACATATTTAATGGTAAAAGACTGAAAGCTTTCCCTCAAAGATAAGAAAGAAGACAAAGATATCTGCTCCTGCCACTTCTATTCAATATTGCCCTGGATGTTCTAGCCAATGCAATAAGGAAATAATGAGAAATAAAAGGAATCCATGTTTTAAATGAGAGAAGTAAAACTGAATTTATTGACAAATGAAATGATCATCTATACAGCAATTCCAGTGGAACCTAAAGAACTTTACTGGAACTGATGAGTTTAGTACAGTTGTGAGATATAAGATCCTTATACACATATCAATTGTATACCTACCTATATACTAGTAAAAACTAATTGAAAATTAAAATTTACAAAAGACTCCATGAACAGTTGCATCAACAATATGAACTATTTAGGAATAAAGTAACAAAAGATGTAAAAGAAATAAACAACTAGAGCACAAATTATTCTAAGACTTAAATTAAGACCATGTTCATAGACTGAAAGACCAAATATTGTGAAGATACCTGTTTTCCAAAAATTGAATATATTCAATTCCATCAAAAAGACCATTGTGATTTCTATGGTAGAAATCTACAAACTGATTTCATAATTTCAGTGGAAATTCAAAAGACCTAGACGAGCAAAACATTTTAGATAAAGAGCAAAATCAGAGACTAATAATACCTGACTTTAAGATTTTTTTGTAAAATCACAATAATCAAGACTGAAAATAACATAAAGATAGATCGATGAAACAGAATAGAGTTCAGAAAGAGTCACATATATATATGGACAACTGATATTAGACAAAGGCAATTCAGAAAGAATTAGTCTCTCAATAAATGGTGCTGGAAAAATTGGATTTGGAGGGCTTCCCTGGTGGCGCAGTGGTTGAGAGTCCGCCTGCCGATGCAGGGGACGCGGGTTCGTGCCCCAGTCCGGGAGGATCCCACATGCCGCGGAGCAGCTGGGCCCGTGAGCTCTGGCCGCTGAGCCTGTGTGTCCGGAGCCTGTGCTCCGCAGCGGGAGCGGCCACAACAGTGAGAGGCCCGCGTACAGCAAAAAAAAAAAAAAAAAAAAAAAATTTGGGTAAGGAAAATAGTCATGGAAAATTTCATAAACAAACAAGAAATTAACAGTAATGCACCTGTCACATTTTATATAAAAAGTAACTCAAACTGGATTCCAGACATGAATGTAAAACTTAAAAGAAAATATTTTTAAAACAAAACTAAAAAGAAGGCTTTCTGGCCTTGAGTAATGCAAACATTTCTTAGAACCAATAATAAAAGCATGATCCATAAAAGAACAAATTGATAAATTGTACTTCATCAAAATTATAAACTTCTTTTTAAAATATGTTGTTAAGCAATGAAACTGTAAGCCACAGACCATACAAGCCTAGAAAAAATGTTTGAAAATCATATATCTAATATAGAACTTACATCCATAACATATTATCAAAACTAAACAATAAACAAATTAAAAATAAGCAAAATATTTAACAGATATTTAACTGAGCATATACGAATGGCAACTCAGCATATGAAAAGATCTCTTACTAATGAAATGTGAATTAAAACCACAGTGAAATACATCTACATATCTATTAGAATCACTAAAATTGAAAGACTTATCATACCCAGTTTTTATGAGCAAGTAGGTGAACTGGAACTCTCATGCAGTGCTGATGGGGAAACGTAATGTTATAACCATTTTGGAAAAGAGTTTGGCTGCACCTTAAAAATTTAAACATTCCATTCCTGAATATTTACCCAAGAGAAATGAAAGTAAGTACATATAAAGACCCAATTCAAGGGAAGTATAGAATTCATTTAGCATAACCTGTTCCTATAACAGGTGAGAAATAGCAGACTTGGAGAGGGGAAGTGACTTTTAATTACTTTAAACATAAACATTACTTTATGTTAAGGCTCCTCTGCCTTAACATAAAACGTAATAGTTTTCTTTCAAAACTTTTAATTGTTTTAGTTGCAATTCTAAAGAATATTTTTTTTTACCTCTTGAATTAAGCCAACACCACTTTCTCTTTAACAAATATATACTTGTCACCTCCATGTTAGTTCATGTTATCCAGTAAATGTACCTCTGTCAAAGTCCTTGTCATATACATAATTTTTTTTAATTTTTCTTTCTTTTGAAAAAGAGACAATTTGACAATCCATTTGAGAAGTAATCCTGGTTGTTTTTTTAATAAGGTAAGGATTATCAGTATAGCTCACTTCTGATCTGTCAATATGATTTTTCAAAGAGGTGTTTCCTCTGCTTACTCCCCTCAGAAGCAGACTGTGGGTTTTTCACCATTCCTGGTTACCAATGCTAGTAGGGAATTTGGTGACACAAAAGCTTATACTGGGAACTCCTTTTTCCTTTAAATGGGGATTTTTCGCACTTTTTTGAATGCACCAGAAATTAAACATTTTGGACTCCAAAGACTATAAGTTCTCTGTCACAACTACACAACTTTGCCAATGCAGCCAGAAAATATGGAAACAAATGAGTATGGTCAATAAAACTCTATTTCTAAAACAGATAGAGGGCTGGATTCTGCCTGTGTGCTAAAGTTTGCTGACCCCTGCTCCAAATTGTGAAGAACTAAAGAAAAATTAATCTTCAAAGTTGTAAACTCATAGAGTGTCTGCCTACTGACAATAAGGATGATGGTAACACTGGCAATATTAACATAACCTACATCTTCTTGAGCCCTAGGATGAAGGATTTAAATATGTTTTTCCATATATTCATAAAAATAACTTTATAAACTCAATCTACTACTCTTACTTTACAGATGAAGAAAATGACCCTCAGAAAATTTTAGTAACTTGCCAAAATCAGTCTGATAATAATCAATAGAGGAAAAAAATTTAAAAACGGGCTTTTCTGGCTCTTAACAACCAAGCTATAAATATAAAAATGCTGATGACAAGCTAGCTTAAAAACCTCGTAATGTCTTTGTTCTGAAACACTTTGGCTGTTTGGTCCATATTCATCTTCCCATGAAATGGAATGGTGAATTGAACAGCATCCAACCTAATTAATATAAATAATAACTGGACACACGAAGTCAGAAGTGACCTCATTCCTAACAGTCTGTGAGTGGGTTATCTAAATAATTTTGCAGAATATTTTCACTTTGGCATCTTTTATTCACTTCAATAAAGAATCAAGATTAAAAGTTTGATCATTAATAATCATACCTTTGGTATTACATTGCACAGGTTATCTGATTGGATAACAAGAAGAAAATTGACTAAGTATTATATTAGGACTCATGATTGTTTTGAGTATGTTTGAATAGAGCAGAAACAATAGGACTTATTACAGCATCACAGAGTCAGGTAGTTGTTGGTTTACATCCTATGGAACTTCCAGGGTGTAACCTGAAACTGACCCCCTTACACGGAGGGCAGGGAGAGAGGAAGAAAGAGAGAGACCATTTCAGATTGGTAAGTTGCAGGTTTAATAAGCAAGGGAACTTACTTACGAGGCTTACCTTGGGTGGCCACAAAACTAGTACTTGCCTCCAGCATCTTAAACATTTATAAAGAGGCCTTAACTGGGTTCCAACATGAACACAGTCCAGACGGTCTTATTACCCCTTTACTATCTCAAGGCCTTATCCTTGGGGCAGCTTCTGGGAGTAGGGAAGGCAAGTGGAACACATATTCCAAGGACAGGGGAGGGGGTGAGAAGCCTCCAATTTCCTGGGTACATCTCGTGGTTCAAACCATTTGTCTCTTCCTCTTGATTACCTCCTCCAACAAGAGTACCTGGAAATAGGGGTCCAAGCTTTTAGAGTTCCAAAATCAGGCATCCAGTGTAGAATAAAAGAGCAACAGGCAAAGAGGAGTACAGCGGACCCTTGAACAGCACAAAGGTTAGAGATGCCGGTGATCCCTGCAGTTGAAAATACATATATAACTTATAGCCAGCCCTCCACATATGCAGTTCCTCCATATCTGTGGTTCCGCATCTGTGGATTTAACCAACCGTGAATTGTGTAGTGCTGTAGGATTTACTATTGAAAAAGAACTTGTGTATAAGTGGACCCATGCAGTTCAAACCTGTGTTGTTCAAAGTATATAAGATAATCAAGTATGGCTGATAAAAGTGAAGAGTTTTCTCTGATCACACACAAGCTGAGATTGAGGAATCCAGGCAATCAGTGGAGTGATGTTAAAATAGCAACAATAAGGGATTAAAGTTGTTGGTGAAGCAAAATTTCTTTGATCCAATAACTTATTACAAACTTCTTTCTTGAGCAGAACGGGTGTTAGGAGCAGGCAGTGCCTAAACTCCGATGTAAATTAAAAGTGATGATTTTCAATTTGCAGATGGAATAGATTGTTGATGGAATAGATGGTCTAACACTGTTGAAGCAGGAGTAAAATAAAAATCACAAGTAGAATTGACAGTCTGCGTTCTTATGAAAATACCTTCCATAGTGGAAGGAAAACTGTATTGTTCAGAATTTTATCCTAGCACAGTGCCTGACACACAGTAATCACTTAAATGTTTGACAGAATGAATCAGAAGATGGATGGAAGGATAGTTCGCTGGTTGGGTAAGTGAGTGAAGCTGCATAAATGTAACCTGAGAGTTAGTTTTCCCTCAAACAAAAGCATTGGGAGGGAGTTTGTATGTCCTTCAGTTCAATTGTTTCATTTTACAAATAAAGAAAATGTGTCTTAGAATAATCACGATTTGAGTTCCAAGCTCATCCATGAAGTAGTAGTGTCATCTTGTGAATATCTTTGTCCCTTGTGATATGCAAAATGTGAGATACACCATCTCTAAGCTTGAGAAATATTAATTTTAGTTAAATTAAATATTCTATAATTTAATTGCTATATGAGTGAATTGCTACTGGAAATTATTATAAATTATGATAAAAATAATTTCAATTTAGTTATTTGAAGTTTGTGCTACTTTCCACACCTCTGTGACAATATCTGTGTAGTGCTTTTGTAACTTGGTTTATTGTCAAAGTACCTGACCATGCCTCTAAAACATGACATATGAAAGGCTACATACTTAAAAACGTTCAACTAAACCTTTTATGAAATAAATTACGTAAAATTACCTACATGAGCTCAAAATCATCCATTTGTACCAGAATTCATCCAGGCACAATGAGTTTTTAGCAACTTAGTGATGGCATTCCACAGTTGGAAAAATTTTCCCCTTTCATTACATGAAAGCATGTATGAAAATTGCATTCCTATATGGACTTAAGCATTTGACACAGGAAGAAATAAAGAAAATGTGACTTTAACATAAAAAGTTTAATGCCTTAATTTTAAAAAGTGACATTTTAAAAGCCTATTCAATTTTCATAGTTTAAAATTTTTGATGTTAATTTCTTGCATAATTATTACTTCAAGGCTTCATTGAATCCAACTTAGGGCTGAGTTCCTTAACTAGAAGTTCTTTATTGACCAGTGGATATAAAATGTGTAGCTGTCATTTAACCATATGGTTTTATGGCCACAGTGTAACCCCTGACACTTGTAAGATTCCTGAAGATGGTGAGATATAGGTAGAAATGGCCTGCTCCATGCTCTCCCCATCTTCACCACCACCATCACATATCCAGTCTCTGCTCCTTGAGGGAATTAAAAAAAAATCTTAAAATAGTTTATTCTATCATGTATCTTTACTTGTAAAGTAAATGCTTCTGAAAGATTTTCTAGGCGGGTGGATGGGTGAAAGGTTAGAAATTACCCTTTCCAAACTTGTAAACACTCATGTGTAAAACATTGCTGACATCTAAAGATGATTCTGTTTAACAGCATATGACTTAGTATTTGATATCTAAACCCATTCATTGTCAGCCAGGGGCTGATTTTTCTTATGTAATTATGCAGTAAGTCAACTGGATTATGGATTGCGTAGCTTGAACCCCTAACCCTCAGGACCTCAGAATGTGACCTTACTTTGAAAGAGTCTTTATAGAAATAATCAAGTGAAAATGAAATCATAGAGTAAATCCTAATCCAGTATGACTGGTGCCTTTATAAAAAAAGGATGTATGGACACAGAGATAAACATGCAAAAATGGAAAATGATCCGAAGAGACACAGAGAGAATTCCATGTGAAGATGAAGGCAGAGATTGAGGGGATGCATCTATAAACCAAGGAACTCCAAAGAGTGCTGACAAAGCAACCAGTAGTGGCTAGGACAGAGGCACAGAGCAGCTTCTCCCTCACATCCTCAGAAGGAACCAACAATGCCAACATATTAAACTTGGATTTCTAACATCCAGAACTGTGACACAATAAATTCATCTTGATTAAACCACCCAGTTTGTGATATTTTGTTATGGCAGCTCTAGAAAACTATCACACTGGCCAAGACAATTTTTTTTTAAGTAACATGGCAATTATCCAGGAAACAGAAACAAAAGACAGCTTAAAAAGCCTAGAAAATTAAGGAAGCATTTCCTTGTAATTTATAATTAGAGATTTCATCTGTTTTATTCTCTTCTTTCTTGAAAAGTTTTATGTTATTCAATATTTTTTTTAAAAAAATTGTGTATAATGTGTATCTCATTTAGTACTTAGGGTTATGTACTATTAGAATAAAATTATAAGAACATAGATGAAAAAGATTAACACCTGCTTTAGGATGATATTTACCTTTTGAAGAAGATAGAAGGTGCATGCCATTGGATAACAAGGGGAGTTCAGCAATTCAATCAGTTTATTTCTTTAGGACAACTGAAATACATATGGGACATTTTTTTTTTTTTTTTTGCGATACGTGGGCCTCTCACTGTTGCGGCCTCTCCCGTTGCGGAGCACAGGCTCCGGACGCGCAGGCTCAGCGGCCGTGGCTCACGGGCCCAGCGGCTCCGCGGCATGTGGGATCTTCCCGGACCGGGGCACGAACCCGCGTCCCCTGCATCAGCAGGCGGACTCTCAACCACTGCGCCACTAGGAAGCCCCAAAGGTCACATTTTTAACAGTAAACAACAACTCTGAAAATTTTAAAAAGTACACATAAGGAACTTAATTTAGAAGTGAAATAATACTTAATATTTATTTTTTTATACTTTGTAATTCTTTTAATATTCAAATCCACTTTCTATTTACTCTCTTAATGATGAGAGTGACTAAGAAGGCATACTTTAATAGAAATTTGAAAGGGTTACCTCATTTGTTATTACTGGGTAGGAGTGGCTATATTAGAATAATAATTGTATATTCTTTCTCTATAATATGAATAAGTATCATATGAATAAAATAAGTATTATATGCTTGTCTAAATACTTTATATCTGTATTTTAGTGCACAGTCTATATGACTAAATTATCCTGTGATATTTATGGCCACTAGGGAAAACTTTCACAATTTGGACTATCTCTGTCTCTTTGTCTCTCTGTCTTATAGAAGCTTTTTAAAGCTTTCTAAAATTAAAATCTCAGGTTTATCTTGCATATCTGCTTATTTCAAAACCAACCTGAACACATGATTGTTCTAGGAATTTATACTTTTTCTGATTTAATATATAATTGAATGGAGATGTAGAAAGATTTATTTTTATTTAGAATAAAATAGTACTTCTTACTTGGAATGCCAAAGTACTACATGGAGATACATTTTTGAAAAGCAAGGCAAGGAATAAATGAAGATTTCAACGAATATAGTTAAATCCCCTCTACCATTTCAAGTACATTTTTAGCAGGACAAAAAAATGTTAGTTACTGCACTGGAATTTCTTTTCTGCCTTTCTTGCTGCAAGAGTGTACTGTAGTTGACTAATCATTAAATAATGAAGTTTGAAGGAACAAACTTTTCTTTTTGTGTACTCCTTTCCTCCTCTTGTGCACTCATTATTTTTTAACACCTTTATTGGAGTATAATTGCTTTATAATGTGTTAATTTCTGCTTTATAACAAAGTGAACCAGTTATACATATACATATGTTCCCATATCTCTTCCCTCTTGCATCTCCCTCCCTCCCACCCTCCCTATCCCACCCCTCTAGGTGGTCACAAAGCACCGAGCTGATCTTCCTGTGCTATGCAGCTGCTTCCCAGTATGCTAACACATATACATGGAATCTTAAAAAAAAAAAAAATTGTTCTGAAGAACCTAGGGGCAGGACAGGAATAAAGATGCACACGTAGAGAATGGACTTGAGGACATGAAGAGGGGAAAGGGTAAGCTGGGACGAAGTGAGAAAGTGGCATTGTCATTAATCTTTTAATGCTCCTTTCCTTCCTCAGGAACATCCCAACATATGGACATCACAGGGTTAGCAAAAAGAGAAAATTTGTGGAGAAGACTATGAATATAATTAAATTGGTTCCACTGTGTTTTCTAACCACTCAGGAATTAGAACTACTATATTCTGTATCGTTTATATCTTCCATTGAATTATCTGACCTTATACATAATCCAGTGTGCCCCGAGGTAACACTAGATGATCTTATCAAATAAACATTTACTGAAAAGACAATTTTGGGACTACCTTGTACTAGAAAATATGTTTAGTCTACAGAAAATGGCCAATAAGGTTGGATCCCTAGGTGTAGTAGCTCAGATTGAATGGGGTCACAGACATGCAAATAAGTAATTACGGTAATATGTGATATGGGTATAAATAAAATATTTATATTGGTGTATTTGTTTCCTATTTCTGCTATAACACATTGACCACAAACTTAGTAGCTTAAATAAATATAAATTTATTCTCTTATAGTTGTGGAGATTGGAATTCTATAATCAAGGTGTTGGCAGGACTGCATTCCTTCTTGAGGCTGCGTTTTTCAGTTAGTAGAGGCCTCCTGCATTCTTTTGGTTTATGATCTACTCCTTGCATCACTTCAACTTTTTGCTTCCTTTGTCACATGTTCTACTACTCACTTTTGCCTACTGCATGCCTCTTATAAGTACCCTTGTGATTACATTGGGCCCACTCAGATGATCTGGGACATAGACATCTTTAGGGGTCATTGTTTGGTCTACAAATGGGCTACGTACTATAGGGCAACATTTAGCCTCAGGGGGAAAGGAGCATGTGGGAGTCTCCACAGAAGAGACCACCTCTGAATCAGGCCTTTAAGGGAAAGATAAATCATTGGTATGACCCTGATATGTGGAGAACAGCAGGTCTAACAGAACTTGCTCATAAAAGTCAGTATTATGATTAACAAAAGTCACTTTGGAAGACTGTTTAATTCAGACACTCTATCTAGACTTTTAGTACAGCACCTATTGTTGTCAAAGAGAATAGGAACAGCCTAACAGTCTGAATCATCAGGATTTACTCCCTGAGTTCCCTGGTGAAGAAAAAAAAAAAAAGGGTCTTTGCAAATAAAACAAGATGAGGAAATGGCTATTAAGTAACAACCATAATTCTATCCCAACCACTTTTTTTTTGTGCTGTGGACTGTAAACATCTCAGTTTAGCTGCTTGCCACATCATCCTTATACAGTCAATACTTATTGTGTTTATTCTTCTCATTCAATCTTTTTTCTTCTCTTGTGATCTCTTAATTCTCTTAAAGCTACCACCATCATTTAGGCCCAATGTGTACTAGATGGAGAAATGGCTGTTCCTCTCTCCATCACATCAAGCCAATTTATTTCCATGGACTCTTGATTTAACTGATCTAACTCCAATGGAAGAGGGATAGGTAGGCCACTCCAAAACATTGCCCATAGGAATCAGGTGTTACCTAGCCTGTGGTTCATCATCTTCTGTTTCTTGAAATGTGATGCTTAATTTATTAAATAACCTTACGTTTTGAATTTTATATTATGAGCTAAAGCATTAGCATTCAGAGGAAGAGCCAGGGTTTAGGCTTAGCAGATGCATTACACCCTGGAAGTCCTCCAGGTCATTCCTAAATCATCAAGACAGGCCCTCTTCCCAGAATCAAAATCTTCTTATCTAGACTGAAGTGAGAGGGGGCTACAATTATGTCTCTCCCTGGGCGGTTTAGGGCAGGGTGGAGAGGCAAATTAAGAAGGCAGGTGAGCAAAATATTACATAGCCAATTGAGAGAATAAAGCCAATGGAGTAGATGAACATAGGGGAAGTGAACAAGGAATGACAGAGGTGAAACTGGCACTTTAGGATTACCTTATCCCAAAGTCAATTCTGGTTCACCTTCCCAGTAGAGTGTGTGCATTTCAGAGCTTTTTGTATAAACATTAAGAAACCATTTGGGATAGAAAATAAATTCTGTTATGCTGGATAGTGTTACTTACAAACTACAAGGTTAAATAATATATTATTGTTGAAAATCGGTTGGTAAGACATGAGGTGCATAGACTAGAAATTATTCTTGCCATAGTGCTCACATGTAGAGCCACAGGGTAAATCCCAGTCTCCTGAAAGCTCACGGAAATTTTCTGGTCACGTTTTATATCCGAATCCTTAGCTGTAGAAAACTAAATACAAATAGTATATCCTCTTTGTACCAGTACAATTTCTGTGACCTTTTCATTTGGAAGGAAGATTATCTAAATAAGTTTACGGTTTATTGTTTATTCAATTGTGAGAAATTACAGAGGAACAAAATAATTGGACGGTTTTCCTTCAGTATAAGAAAAAGGTGCTACAAATGTAATCTATAGTCGTTTTTTTTGGTAGTGAATTCCAAGAAATCTGGAAGAACTAATTTTTTGAACAAAATTTTCAGTATTTCTCATTTGTCTTATAAAACTAGGCTTCACTTTTGCTACGTGGAATTTATAAACTTCATATCTAATAGCTATTTCCTGAAAGGTGAAAAATGTGAATAAACTCAATAAATATATTAGTTCAATATATTAGCACAAGAACAATGATGAGATTAAAAATAAATTTAAAATATTATACTGAGGAAGTTTTCGGCCATTCTACTATAAGCTATCAATGAGAGTAGGTTGAGTATCTAAAATTGCAAGATCAGCCTAAAATGAAAATATTGTTTCAATTCATCAGTTTTACATTATTCTGAATTTTTTAAAGATTTGGAAAAGAGCACCAGAAATGGTGAAATAATATGTATCACTAAAACTTTGCTATTTAAAATGTGAGGAATGTCAGGGAAATAAGAAAACTAACCAATTTTACACATTGAGTATGATATTTAGAGGAGTTTCTCCCTTGGCAAAATGATGATTTATCCAATAAATCCAGTTCAGAAATTCAGTTTGAATTTAGAAACAGATGTTTTATATACATAAGCAGTTAATGATAGATAACAAGCCAGGATATAGTTTATTACTTTATAAATTTTTAATGACAAAAAGAAATCAATACTTTGGAGATCTTTTGTTATTAAGGAGCCTGTGAGAATTATATCAGTTTAACCACCTATTAATATGAAAATTCAAATCTAGCTATTTCTTCTCTAATAGTTTGCTCATATAAAAGCGTATGCATATTTTTATATTTTCCTGAAATTCCTGCATAATGGCACATATGTACATTTTTAGACAAAGTGTTACTCTCTTTTGTGCCAGAAAGTTATTTCAACTTGTCTAGGATTTATCCAAAGCAATTGTTGCTTTTTCAGAAGGGTATAACGGCAATGCTATGTTATATTTATTGTTTTTTTATGACTCTTTACCAAAGAAATATATAATTTTGTAGCACTGTGCTGTAACAGCAATAAAATAAGTGACACCTCTGAGAGTAATGTGAATAATGCTGATTCATGCTATGCTAACAATCTCAAATTACATAGGGATTGTTGGGTCAAAGTTATGTAGAATTTTAATCTCTTTTATTGCTTTAAAAGATCACTTTTTAATTCTTCAATTCCCCTGTCATTTCAGTTAGCTAGCTTTCTTTAATTTGGAAACTCAGGAAAACCAAATATCCAAGTTTATTAGCACTGTATACAAAGTTAAAGTAAATCAGTACCCTATGAGGTCTCTATGTTTTATTTGTAAAGAAATATTTTTTATTTGCCTTTTTGCAGTGGATTTTGTCAAATCTGCCTTATTGGGTCAAAAATCTTTTCAGCAAAATAATTTCTTAGGTTTTAGCAGAGTTACAATCATATACTATACACTTACAGGTAGACATGTCAATATGATTAATTTATCTGATCACATATTTATCAACTTATCCTGTAACACATATTGCTCAGTCATATATGTATGACAAATCTAAGCCTATTATATTAATTGCCAGTACTATGTTTACAGGCTCACATGACAGGAGATTCATTGAATTTATCTCCTAGAGATAACTGGTGTTACCAGCATTTTACTATTGGTGAATATGAGAACTTCTAATTAAGTCAATTTTATTATGTTAAATATCATACTAGGGTAAAGAATTTTATTGATATGAAATTATTTAGTATTGTATGCCAACATTACATTCTCTTATATTTTTACTAAGTAGTTGTAAAATATTTTTTCACTAAATTTCAGCATAGAACACATGAAATATTGATATATTTGTCTAATATAAAATATTTTCAGTAAGTATATGTACAGCAAACATTAAAGGAAGTCATGAAGTCAAGGCACAGAACAGATTTACTTGCACTGATTACAGATGATTCAAAATAGAAGTATAAGTTTAGTAATAAATATACAAAGCAATAGAAAAAAATCTCAGTCTTAAAATATGCCCTTACGACTTGGACTTATGGTTATGGAAAAATAACAGGGTTACCCTCCTGCCTTAAACAATTAGTAAACCAGAAGAAGAAAAGAAAATAACAGTTTTTAGACATTTGTTGATAGCTAAAAAAAAAAAATTTTTTTTTCACCATGTGATGGGGGAAGCTGTGCCCTTCACCCAAGCTCCTCCACAAGGAAATGTTCTCTTTTGAGCGCCAATGGGGACACTCGCTGACCACAGACAGGGGTGAGTCCTGGTCCAGGTGGGTGGTGTGCAGGTTTTCCAGGAAGGCAAAGAGAGCTCAGTTAGAGCCCACAAGGTGTTCTGTAAGGCTTTGGGTGTGTAGGGGGTTGTAACTGTGGGTCCTGATGGGGCAGGGTGAAGATGGGCTTGGATGCCCAGAGCCGTCAGGTGCTCAAAGAATTCCGGAGGAATCAGGCGCGACGCGGCGCGACGCAGCGCGACACGGCGCGACACGGCGCTCAGCAACCGTTCTTCCCAGGGAAGTTCGATCTCGCGGGATCTTGGGAATTCTACGTGGGCGTACGGGGAGTCCTGGGATGAGAAACGTGCAGATGTCACAGCTTCCAGAGGCCCCTCGTCAAGACTCATCTGTAAGGAGTCTGGCTCACATAGTCTATAAAGCAAACCCCAATCCTTACGGACACTGTCTGCCACCTCCAGAGTCTCAGCGCAGCAGAGCCTCGCCACAGGGGCCTGGCCAGGTGAGAACAGGCTGTGGCCCAAAAGCTGTGTAGAAGCAGGACCGTCAGCCATAGACCAGAGCGGGGGAGTGAACTGCTCATGCTTGGGCCCCAAATCTTTAGCCTTCCACTCCCGGACAGTGATGCGGCCTTCTGGCGCAGAACGTGGGGCCGCAGTGCTATGTCTGCCAAGGTCCAGCGCCGCAACAACCCGAACTGTGCTGTTCCACTGCACCCGCTGTGTGCAGTTGTTTCTCCTGGCAGCGGAGAGGTATCTAGGATTTGTCCTGGGAGACCACTGCCGCCTCTTCTCTGAAGAACAGCCTCAGGTCATTGCTCTCTCTTTCTGAAACAGCTGAGTTGCCCAGCACTCTGCAATTGGGTAGCTGGACCCTTCACCCAAGCTCCTCCATCAGGAAATGTTCTCTTTTGAGCACTATGTGAGATGCCGGTGTACTGAGACCGAAGTCTTATACAGGTGAGTGGAGTGTGGGCTTTCCCATGAAGGCAAAGGGTGTGTTATATGACTTTATTTAGTGGCTATACCTGGATTTCTTTGCTTAGCATAATGCTTTGAGGATACATCTATTTTGCTGCATGTATCAGTACATTATATTTTTTTATTGTTGAGCAGCATTCACCATCCAATGGATAGTTGCATTATTTCACGTTTTGGGCTTTTATGAATAAACCTGATATTGATATATATGCACACATCAGGTTTATTTTCTTGGGAGGAGAGTGGAGAGGATGAGAAGTCAGTGTATATTTGCCATTATTAGAAACTGCATAATTATGTTCCAAAGTGGCTGTACCATTTTGCATTCCCAAAAGCAGTATATGAAAGGTTCATCCACTAAATATCCTTGCCAGTATTTGGCATTGTCAGTCTGTTAAATTTTAGCCATTATAGTGGTGTATAGTAGTGTATAATAATGATTATACATTTCTCTAATGATTAAAGATCTTTGCACCTACATATTTCCAATCCATGTATAATTTTGGTGAAAGATTCATTTAAATTCACTGCGTTTTTAATTATTTGTGTTTTTTTATTATGGAGTTAAAAGTATTCTTTATCTATTTAGAAATAAGACCTCTATGTTTTACAATCATTTTTTCTCATTATGTGGGTAGTCAATTTATTTTCTTAACATGTCTTTTTTATAAAGTACAATTTATCAATCTTTCTTTCATTCTTTTATGTTTATGAAACATTTCCTTAACTCAAAGTCATTATACTTAAAAGTTTTTCTTCCAGGTATTTTACAGTTTTAATCCTGTTACTTAGGTCTAGGACTCACTTAGAGTTAGTTTTTTAATGTGGCATGACGTGTGAGTCTAGATAGGTGATTTTTTATGTTTTATTTTATTTTCACATGGTATACAATTATTCCAGCCCTATTTGTTGAAAAGATTATTATTCACTAAATGATTTCTCATTTCATCTGTGTAAAAAATATGATTGATTCCACATGTATAGATCTAATCCTTAGATTTTATTCTATTGCATTAGTCTATGCATTCTTCTTAAATCAATAGCATGAAGTCTTAATTATTGTACCTTTATAATAAGCAGTGTACTCAGACAGTTTAAGTCTTCCAATTTTGGTCTTGTTTTTCAAAATTGTTTGTGTCATACTATATCCTTTGAAGTTCTATATCACACAGTTATATGCAGTAGTCAAAGCTCATTCAATTGTACACTTAAAATTGATTTTTATTTTATGTAAATTATATTTTTAAAAAATTAACAAAGAAGTCTTTGAACTATATTTTTCCTTCTAGATACAACAAATAGTGTAGTTACTAGGAGGCTAAGTGAGATCACCCCAATGAATAAACCTTGACATCAAATACTAGGACTCCATATCCTGCTTCTTTGCTGTATACAGCATATTGCCTGACAGAATCTGTGCTGCCAAACCATATATGGAGTGTGCCTTTAAGCAAAGGAACATTCAGTGGAAGCAAGGAAGGCCTTTTCATTATGCCATGATCAGATGGAAATAAATCAAATGTTTTCAATTACACCTTTACTTAAATATGGCAAGTTCTAATTTCACCTTTGACGTTTTGAGGGACATGAAAGAACAGATGACAGTTTTAGGCAAGATGTTATAAAATGTCATTCCAAAATGGATGCTGATATGATACTATTTAAATAATTTGCTTCCTATTTCTACATGGTTACTTGATGATTTAAGAACTGACAAATGAAGCATATTAACACTAAACAGTAAATATAAGGAAATTTCTAAAAAAAAAAAACCAACCCCCCAAAAAAAACAGAAACTGAAAAGCAAAGGTTACAGTAAATTATAAATAAGAAGGAAAAATAACACCAATGTCAATTGTATTCCAAGAATTGTATAAACACCATCAAGCAATAAGTACCCATGAACATTTACCTTATGTGCTTGCACTGATTAATGACAAGGGAAATACAACGAAGACTTTTTAGTCTGGAAAGCAAAAAGCTGTTAACCTTCTGCAGACTAAACCTTACGAAGCAGTTTTTAAATGTTCTTATATAGCAGAAACTGTAGGAAAGAAAATGTGCTATTAAAATTCTGTCAGGCACTACGCCAAGAGCTAGTGACACAAAAATAATTTCTGCCTCTGTTGTCACATGGAATTTCCCCCTCATGTATTGGGCTCTGTTTCTTCTCCTCCTCTTACAAGGACAACAGTCATAGTAGATGAGGAGGCCATCTTAATCCAGTATGACCTCATCTTAATTTAGCTAATTTCATGTGCAGTGACCTTATTTCCAAATAAGGTCACATTATGAAGTACTGGGGGTTAGGATATCAACATATTTTTGTGAGGAGACACAATTCATCCAATAACAGTCAGCTTCTATGGTCATTCATAACGGTTTTTTTATGGACCTCTTATATAATAGCCTTCACATAACATTAGTTTGTGTGCTCTGTGAAGGTTGGAATTACTCATTTTTTTATCACTAGCCCTTGGCATAGTGCCTGACACCTAGTGAAAGCTCAAAAATTCATATGGTTATGTGAATGTAGGACTGGACTGCAGCACTCTGAGGTCCAAATAGGATGCCCTCTTATTTCACCTTTTATTAGTGTTTTCTTGTCTTTCTATATTTCATAAATATGATAGTGTATATGAAGTGCTTACCAAGTTGCCTAACATATAGGAAGCACCCAATAAATAATCAAACTAGTATGATTATAACTCCATTTTTATTTATTCTTCATTTCCCTACTTTCTATACCCAGGTCTCCCTACTCTAATTACGCAGATATCTCATCTCAAAGTTTAGGATATGACAGTAGGTGAAACTAGAATTTAAAAATAAGGGAAGTGTTTTTGCAGTAGAATTAGTAAAAAAATCATAATGAACCAGATGTCTTTTAAAGACATCTTCTCCCTAAAATATCCTATCTGCTGGCTGGCATACCCTTACAGTATACTAAGAGAGACATGTAGCTCTGCGGTACGTTTTATGATAAGATAAATATAAAATGCTACAAAAAGATATTTTAAAAATCAGTTAATTCAAAAGGAGGAATGAAGATGAAGGCATCACAGGATTACCTTTCAGTTAACCCTTGAAATATGAGGGGTCAAGCGAGGTAGTCATGTTTCAGAACAAAAGCACAAAGGCATGAAAGTTTGTTGTACTGTTAGAAAATCATTAGTAAATATGAGGGACCAAAATATGGGGTTGACTAAGGGCAGAGTATGGAGAGATGCTCCTGCCAAAGATGATAGAGGCCATGTTGCAGTTATGCCAATTGCTATATTGAGACTTTTCCTTGAAAGTGTCAAAAGCTACTTGATGATATCTAACTTTAGAAAGATAATTTGTGGGAAGAATTGATTTCAGTGGGAGGAGCATGTTTGCAGAGCTGTTGTATAAGCCAGCAATAAGATAAGTAGGGCTAGAACCGGAATAGTAACAGTGGGGGTGAAAACAGAATTGACAGAATTTAGAGCTATTTCCTAGGTAGTATCAATAGAACACAATTTTAAGTGTTATGTGTTTAACAGTGATAAAATAAATTCAATAGGGTTAGGATCAAAATCTCATGGGACAGTTATTAACACTATCAGCCTGACCTTTGGCAAGTAATGAAAAGTCTATCTTCTTTGGGGATTTCCAATGTATTTTAACATATTAGTGATTCTGAGAATTCCTTCAAGGAAAAAGAAAAACTGGTTAACTGCTTTTATCCAGAATTTCCAAATTTGTTTCATCATGGGGCCCTTTTTCATAAAACATCTACCAAGTAAAAATATTTCAAGTAAAAAGTAAATGTTGCTAAAACATAAAATTTCTACATAACTATAAACACTATGCAATGTATAGTTCTAGAATGAATATATTGTGAGCTGAAGATAAGAAAAGACTGTTGATACAATTCTGTCCTATTAGTGTAGAATTAAAACTAAATGCAGTTACATAAAACAATAACCCTGTAAGTAAATATTTATTATTGGAAAACTTATTTCAGCTTTATAAAATGACAAAAACGTATAAAATCATTACTTTTGAGCATAGTTGTCAGCTTAAAAATAAAAATTGCCTTATCACATCTACAAAGTAACATAAAATCGTGTAATTAACATGCCTTAGGACTAGTATACTGTTAATAATAATGTAGCATCTTCTAGTGCACCTAGATCTAATATTGTACTCACGTCCCTATAATACAAATGTTAACTTACTTTATCACTTTTTGACTATAAAAAGATTCTCCCTCGGGCTTCCCTGGTGGCACAGTGGTTGAAGGTTCGCCTGCCGATGCAAGGGGCCCGGGTTCGTGCTCCGGTCCGGGGGGATCCCACGTGCTGCAGGGCAGCTGGGCCCGTGGGCCATGGCCGCTGAACCTGCGGTCCGGAGCCTGTGCTCTGCGGCGGGAGAGGCCACAGCGGTGAGAGGCCCGCGTACCGCAAAAAAAAAAAAAAGATTCTCCCTCAAGCAAACTTCTTGAAATTCAAACACTCATTTAAATATGTCTACTCCATTATTGATTTTGTAAAATTAGAGATTGCATTACATTGCCAGCATAATACTTAACTACCAGGTTTAGTTCTAAATTATTAAAGCAGTGACATTTGAGAAACATAGTAAGAATATAAGAAATAGCAATATCCATTATACCATAAAAATTCAGTTTATATTCTCAAAAATCTACCTCCAAGGTTTTATTGGCTAATTATTTCCCCTTTCTCTTCTACTTCACTGCCTTAGATCATAACGTTTTATACAAAAGTAGGTGTGATAATTCTTCAGATTCTCATAGTTCTGGGAAAGGACCAATCATAGTTCACTACAGTATAAAGTAAGGCATTTTTTAAAATATAAGTTTATTTGCCACTGTTTATCCTTGAACAGGCAAGTCTTACTTGATTGCCTGATGAGATTCCTTTCAAAGGGTCACATAATATTTATTATCTTTTTGATGTTTGTAAATTCTGTACATTGTAATTATTAGGAAGGGAGATCTGTATAACTCCTTGCCCTATGTTCTGTGTATGAGTAAGCTGTAGTTATTCCATGTGTTCATTATTAGAAAAGAAATTGCTTTGGGCTGTGTTATAGATAGAACAAATATATCAGATGAAAGGTAGAATCTTGACTGATAGAGCTGCCTAAACAAAATGCCACAGACTAATGTGGCTTAAACAATAGAAATTTATTTTCTCACAGCTCTGGAGGCTGGATGTCAGCAGTTTGGGTTTCTTCTGAGGTCTTTCTCCTTGGATTGCTGATATCTGCCTTCTGGTGTCCTCACATGGCTTTTCCTCTGTATGAATGCATCCCTGGTGTTTCTTTTTTATGTGTTCAAATTTCCTTTTCTCATAAAGACACCAATAAAAGTAGTTTAGAGCTTATCCAAAGGGCCTCACTTTACTTGAATCACCTCTTTAAAGGCTCTGTCTCCAAATACCTTTAACTCCTAAGGTACTGGCAGTTAGGGCTTTGACGTAGGAATTTTGAGGGAAAGTAATACGACTGGTAATAGAACTCTAACAAAATATCAGAAAAGTTGGGTAAAGTTTATGTAAATCACATTTCTTGCAGCATTATTACTTTTTTAACTTGATTTTT
Source organism: Pseudorca crassidens (assembly GCF_039906515.1). Lineage (NCBI taxonomy): Eukaryota > Metazoa > Chordata > Mammalia > Artiodactyla > Delphinidae > Pseudorca > Pseudorca crassidens. The sequence continues at coordinate 42,688,244 of NC_090311.1, read as the reverse complement.
TTTAATAGCACTTTAAGGTTCACAGCAAATTAGAGAAGAAGGTACAGAGATCTGTCATATACCTGCTGCTCCCACACATCATGCAGTCTCTTCCATTCTTAACATACCCCACCAGCATGGTACATTTGTTACAGTTAATGAACCTACATTGACACATCATAATCATCAAAAGTCCATAATTTGTATTACGATTCACCCTTGGTGTTATACATTCTATTGGTTTGGAAAAATGTATATCATGTATCCATCATTATGGTATCTTGCAGAATATTTTTACTGCCTGAACCTCTGTGCTCTGCCTATTTATTCCTCTCAGCCTCCCCTAACCTCTGGCAACCACTGATCTTTTTACTGTGTTCATAGTTTTGCCTTTTTCAGAATGTCATATAGTTAGAATCATAAAATATGTAGCCTTTTCAGATTGACTTTTTTCACTTAGTAATATGTATTTAAAGTTCCTTTGTGTATTTTCATGGCTTTATAGCTCATTTCTTTTTAGGGCTGAATAGAATTCCATTCCCTATATATACCACAGTTTGTTTATTCATGCCAGCTGAAGGACATCTTTGCTGCTTCCAAGTTTTGACCATTATGAATAATGCTGCAATAAACACCCATATGCATATTTTTGTCTGGATATACATTTTCAACTCCTTTAGGTAAATACAGAGGAGCACAATTGCTGGATCATATGGTCTGAGTATGTTTAGTTTTGTAAGAAACGGCCACACTGTTTTCCAAAATGGCTGTACCATTCTGCATTCCTACCAGTTCCTGTTGCTCCACATCCTCACCGGCATTTGCTGTTGCCAATGTTCAATTTTTTGGCCATTCTATTAGGTATGTAATGTTATTCCATTTCTTTTAATTTGTGTTTTCCTGATAACATATGACGTAGAATGTATTTTCATATACTTATATGCCATCTGTGTATCTTTTTTGATAGAGTGTCTGTTAAGGTCTTTTGTCCATTTTTTAAAACTGGGTTGTTTATTTTCTTATCAAGTTTTAAGAGTTCTTTGAATATTTTGATAATAGTACATTATCAGATGTTTCCTTTGCAAATATTTTCTCTCAGTCTGTCTTGTCTTCCCATTTTCTTGACATTGTCTTGCAAAGCAGAAGGTTTAAATCTTAACAAAGTTCTGTTTATCAATTATTTATTTCATGGATCACGCCTTTGGTATTGTATCTAAATAGCCATTGCCATACTCAAAGTCATCTAGGTTTTCTCCTATGTTATCTTCCAGGTGTTTTTTAGGTTTACGTTTTACATTTATATCTGTCATCCATTTTGAGTAAATTCTTGTGAAGGGAGTAAATCTGTGTCTATATATATATATAAATTTTTTTTTTGCATGTGTATGTCCCGTTGTCAGTTGTTTAGCACCATTTGTTGAAAAGACTATCTTTGCCCAATTGTCTTGCCTTTGCCCTTTGTTAAATATCAATTAGCTATATTTATGGGAGTCTATTTCTGAGCTTTCTATTCTGTTCTATTGATCTATTTGTCTATTCTATAGACAATATCACTTGATTACTGTAGCTTTATGGTAAGACCGAAGTCAGATAGCATTAGTCCTCCAATTTTGTTCTTATAATATTGTGTTGACTATTCTGAGTCTTTTGCCTCTCCAGACAAACTTTAGGATCAGTTTGTTGATATCCACAAAATAACTTGCTGGGATTTTGGTCGGATTGTACTGAGTCAAGTTGGGAAGAACTGACATCTTGATGGCATTGAATCTTTCTATCCATGAACATAGAAGAGCTCTCCCTTTACTTAGTTCTTTGATTTCATCCACCAGAGGTTTGTAGTTTTTTTGTATATAGGTCTTGTACATATCTTGTTAGAATTATACCTAAATATTTTGGGTGTTTTCGCAGCTCGTGTAAATGGTATTATGTTTTTAATTTCAAATTCCGTTTGTTTATTGCTGATATATAGGAATGTGATTGACTATTGCATATTAAAATTGTATCCTGCAATCTGCTGTATTGCTTACTAGTTCTCAATATTGTGGGAGCCCTTCTATCACTGAGTACCTCGGGAATTTTAAATTTTCAGACTTGTCTACACTGAGCCTCCAGCAATTTGCCAGTTATAGTTCAGGTTTGCCTACCCTGGCACTGGTTCCCTCGGTGGTTTCTGCTTATGAGTCTCTGCTCTGTTAATCCTACCTTGACTTTATGTATTCACCTGTCTGTCTCTCTAATCTTGGGAGTAATGGTGTGCCTTGTGCCCTTCCCTCTTTTAGGGATCCAAGAATTTTTATAGATTTTTTTGTTGGTCCAACATTTACATATTGTTAAGATGCAGTGGCAACTTCCAAGCTCCTTACATGAGGAACTGGAAACTGAAAGTTGCAGCATTATTTTTATAAGGTAGAAACTTGAGAACAAACTAGACACTAATAGTGCCTAGAAATAGATGATAGTTAAAAAATTGAGTTATAGTCATATAAAGTTAATATTAGTCACTAAAACACGGTTTAGAAACTATTTTAATTACATGAGAATACAATATTTTGTTAAATGAAAATAGCCATTTTCAAAAATGTATGTTAAATATGTTTCCAACTTTTGTCACATATACAAATAGGCTAAATATTTCAAGAATTAAAAATTATCATAATTTCCAGTTGGGATGGTTATAAACAGGTTTTTATTTTCTTTATATTTTTCTATCATTTAAAAATATTATACCATTTAAAATGAAAATATACTTTAAAATATATTTTTGCTTTCATTAAATTCAAATTTCAAATTAATTAGAATATATAAAATATTTCTATATGCCCAAATATAACATATTTTAAGAAACTATCAGATAGTCTCATAAAATATTGTTTAGTCCTTCAAAATTGAACTTTTTCAATCACTATGTTAAAATAGAAATAAGAATAACTCAATATAAAACATATAATCCAGATGACACTGCTAGGCAAATTAAAAGCTTTTAAGTGCCAAAACTATGTTTTAAAGCCCTGGTCTTTGCATATGTATACCTTCTTTATCTTCATACCATACTTCTTTCAAGAGATTACAAATGTCAGCAGAGTTGAAGGTCCTAGAGGAAGACCACCAGAAAAGAGAATGGTCAGTTAAAAAGAGAGACTCTCCTTACCTTCTGGCAGTTAGTAGGAATTATTTTACAGTCTCTTATTTGGTCTTGAGAAAATAGAACAAGAACAGAGAGATGAGGCAGGGAATACGACAGAACTTAGCATCTCTTAGTTCTTGGAAACAGTGGTTTAAGATTAAGATCGTTCCAGAGAAATGTTTCCTGTGGGTCTAGATTTATTTTAAAAAAGAAAAAAAACAGGTAATTTAGTCCAGAGGTTTGCAAATCTTTTTTACCTAAGGGCATCAGAACTAACATAAGTCTTTAAACCATGAATTAAGAATTTTTTAAAAAATTGAAATTGCATCATGCTCAGTTGTGGCCACTGGTGAAGTGAAGGATAGGGTTTAGAGCAACACACTTGCCTTTAATTTCTGGACTCTCTTTCTTTTACATTTCTTTCTTTATTTATTTATTATACCTCTTTATTGGAGTATAATTGCTTCACAATGCTGTATTAGTTTCTGTTGTACAACAAAGTGAATCAGCTATATTCATACACATATCCCCATATTCCCTCTCTCTTGAGCCTCCCTCCCAGCCACCCTATCCCACCCCTCTAGGTCGTCACAAAGCACAGAGATGATCTCCCTGTGCTATGCTGCTGCTTCCCACTAGCTATTTTTTTTTTAATATCCAAATTACTTTATTTATTTTTTTTACATCTTTGTTGGAGTATAATTGCTTTACAATGGTGTGTTAGTTTCTGCTTTATAACAAAGTGAATCAGTTATACATATACATATGTTCCCATATCTCTTCCCTCTTGCGTCTCCCTCCCTCCCACCCTCCCTATCCCACCCCTCTAGGTGGTCACAAACCACCGGGTTGATCTCCCTGTGCTATGCGGCTGCTTCCCACTAGCTATCTATTTTACGTTTGGTAGTGTATATATGTCCATGCCACTCTCTCACTTTGTCACAGCTTACCCTTCCCCCTTCCCATATCCTCAAGTCCATTCTCTAGTAGGTCTGTTTCTTTATTCCTGTCTTACCCCTAGGTTCTTCATGACCTTTTTTTTTTCTTAGATTCCATCTATATGTGTTAGCATACAGTATTTGTCTTTCTCTTTCTGACTTACTTCACTCTGTATGACAGACTCTAGGTCCATCCACCTCACTACAAATAACTCAATTTCATTTCTTTTTATGGCTGAGTAATATTCCATTGTATATATGTGCCACATCTTTATCCATTCATCCGATGATGGACACTTAGGTTTCCAACTCCTGGCTATTGTAAATAGAGCTGCAATGAACATTGTGGTACATGACTCTTTTTGAATTATGGTTTTCTCAGGGTATATGCCCAGTAGTGGGATTGCTGATTTTACATTTGGTAGTGTATATATGTCATGCTACTCTCACTTCGCCGTAACTTCCCCCTTCCCCCCACTGTGTCCTCAAGTCCATTCTCTATGTCTGCATCTTTATTCCTGCCCTGCCAGTAGGTTCATCAATACCATTTTTTTAAATTCCATATATATGCGTTAGCATACGGTATTTGTTTTTCTTTTTTGGACTTAGTTCACCCTGTATGACAGACTCTAGGTCCATCAGACTCACTACAAATAACTCAATTTCGTTTCTTTTTATGGCTGAGTAATATTTCATTGTATATATGTGCCACATCTTCTTTATTCATCTGTCAATGGACATTTAGGTTGCTTCCATGTCCTGGCTATTGTAAATAGTGCTGCAATGAGCATTGTGTACATGACTCTTTTTGAATTATGGTTTTGTCAGGCTATATGCTCAGTAGTGGGATTGCTGGGTCATATGGTAGTTCTATTTTTAGTTTTTTAAGGAACCTCCATACTGTTCTCCGTAGTGGCTATATCAATTTACATTTCCACCAAGAGTTCAGGAAGGTTCCCTTTTCACCATACCCTCTCCAGCACTTATTGTTTCTAGATTTTTTAATTGTGGCCATTCTGACCAGTGTGAGGTGATTCCTCATTGTAGTTTTGATTTGCGTTTCTCTAATGATCAGTGAGTGTTTTTTTTTGCCTTCGGTCCTGGAGGAATGATAAAAGTAATTAGTTTCCTATTAGACCAACCACACAGTACTTATGTGTCATAAATATATAGACTGACCATAAAGTGTGAAAGCATAGGTTATATTCTTTCATATTTTTACAGAGTGAAGATTTTTCTGGACTGTAGTTTTGTATATTCACCCTCTTTTCCTGAACTGATGGACACATTTTAGTGGTATTCTTATAAAAATAAAAGGACCTCATGAACAGTGGGAAGAAAAATCAATACATTGCATCAATGGGACAGGGACTTAACATCAAAGCTCTCTATTGAAAGATATAGGATTTTATAAATGCTTTAGAAATTTCTCTTAGTATAGTACTGCCTGATATTGCTATTGATTTTCTAAAAAGATCTTTAGAAACCCAAGTTACTTGGAGTATATTTCTCCAATTTTCCTAAGCTCATGAAAGATTTCTTTTTGTTTTTTTTAAACTGAAACTTAAAATTATAGCATGTTGACCTTGCGTTCTGTACTTACAGCCACTTTTTGAAGGGGACTTGACCCTCTGGCAAAAGCAAGAAACAGGAAAACACCTTATAAAGTAGTCTCCACTGTTTGCTATGCTTGTTCAGCAATTCGCACAGACACAAGACTGAGTAATTTCTATTGTGTTTCAGAACATGTTCCTTTCCATATAACAAAACTGACAGGAAGAATAGTTGGGCTAACAAGGATCCACAAGATTGCTTGTTTTCTTTACACTGACTGTGTTCAATCAGTGGAAGAAATAACTCACCTTTATTATACCCCAGAATTTCTCAAGGAAACAGGCTCAACAATTTTTTATTTACAATGTGTGTTCATCCCCTTGAGATAGCATCTTCTGCTCCTCACAGTTCCTCACAAACTCTTGTCAAGACATTTGACAAAGGATGAGATTGTTATTCCACCTATGATCAGTCAATAATTACTGTTTAATTAATTGAGCTGATAGGTAAACCTTTATATTATCATTAACTTGGTCAAGAGACACTTAATCCAGGAAAACTCCGCTTATTTCAGTCTTGAGGGCACAACTGTATAATGTAATTTAGTTTTATGTGCCAATAACCAATGCAAATTTTTCTTCTTTATCATATTAATTTGAATAACTCAACCAAACACTTAAAATATACTTAAATACTTGCATCCATCGGTTTTTCTTACATCTTCCAAAGGCTTTTTACCAAATAAAATTATATGTGTGTAGAAGCATTTCATCATATATTACTATTATTTTTCATTAATAAAATGAGAGCTTACCTGGTGGCGCAGTGGTTGAGAGTCCGCCTGCTGATGCAGGGGACACGGGTTTGTGCCCCGGTCCGGGAAGATCCCACATGCAGTGGAGCGGCTAGGCCCATGAGCCATGGCCACTGGGCCTGCACGTTCGGAGCCGGTGCTCCGCAACGGGAGAGGCCACAACAGTGAAAGGCCTGCGTACCACAAAAAAAAAAAAAAAAAAAAAGTGAATTGCCTCATTTATACTTCTAAAATCCCAGCAGAACCATCCTCAGGTAAAATTGAAATGCAAGGAAATGTTTGTCAATGGAGAACATGGTATTTTGTCAATTTTGTACATCCTTTCCTGTCTTTTATTTAACTGGATCAAATTTTAAACTTATCTTCTTTCTACAGAAGCCCTACTATTAAAAGTTACCATTACACTTTCTTATCTAGATCAAGATGTATTCCTTTCTCTCTACTGCAATGTGTTTGCTTTGAATATTATACTGTCAGTTTTGTCCTCTATTTTCCAAAGTTTCAGCTAGTTTTCAGTTGATTTATACAAGTGAAGTTTAAATACTAAGGTAATAATGACTACTTCATTAATATCTTAATTTCTTCACATTATTATCTACATTATCACTTGGGATAACCAAAGAGACTTCAATCCTAAAACTGAAAACCTCAGTGATAAAAGTTTAAACCATGAACGTCCAACAAAACGGCAGTCTTGATTATCACGGACATCATATCCATTCCTAATATGGTATTATGTTAGGGATATCACATCCAATATGTCACATTACACTTAGTTATCTGTCTCCTAATACTCCTTTTTGCTCTGACAGTTTCTCAGACTTTCCTAGATTTTGATCACCTTGATGTTTTTGAGGATTCCTGGCCAAATAGTTTGTAGAATGTCCCTCAACTGATATATGTCTGATATTTTCTCATAGCTATAATGGGGTTGAATGCTTTGGGGAGGAAGACAATAGAGATAGGTTATCATTTTCATCACATCATCTCAAAGGTATATACTATCAATAAGATGTGTCATTGTTGATGTAAACCTTGACATCTGACTCAGATAGCATTTGTGAGGTTTGTCTTCTATATAGTTACTCCTCCCTTTTTTCTTACTGTACTTTTTGGAAGGAAGTCACTGCACAGCCCTCGCATAGGAAGTGTGATGTTATGCTCTACCTTTTGAGAGTGGACTATCTATATAAATTATTTGGAAACATTCTGCCCTGGAGATTTTTTTTTTTACCTTTTTTAAAACCCCTCCCCTTTTTTATGAGAACATTTAAGTTCTACTCTCAGCAAATTTCAATTATACTATACAGTGTTATCAACTTTAGTCACCATGCTGTACATTAGATCCTTAGACTTTATTCATCTTAAAACTGAAAGTCTATACTCTTTTACCAAACTTTCCCTATTTCCCTCACTCCCAACCCCTGGCAACCTCTTCTCTACTCCCTGTTCCTATGAGCTCAACTTTTTTTTTTTTTTTTTTTTTTTAGATTTCACATATAAGTAATACCATGAATATTTATCTTTCTCTGTCTGGCTTATTTCACTTAGCATAATGCCCTTCAGTTTCACTCCTGCTGCCCTAAATGACAGGAATTCCTTCCTTTTTAAGGCTGAATTATATTCCACCATATATATCGTCCACATTTTTTGATCCATTTATCTGTGAACAAATTCCTAGGTTATTTCCATATCCTGTCTATTGTGAATAATGTTGCAATTAACATGGAAGTACAGATGAATCTTCAAGATGATGGTTTCATTTCCTTGGATATATACACAGAAGTGAGATTTCTGAGGCATATGGTAGTTCTATTTTTGATTTTTTAAGAAACCTGTATACTGTTTTCCATACTGGCTGTACTAGTATACATTCTTACCAACAGTGTACAAGGATTCCCTTTCCTTCGCATCTTCACCAGCATTTGTTATCTCTTGTCTTTTTGATGATAGTCATTATAACAAGTGTGAGGTGATATCTCATTGTGCTGGGTGATTTTTCCTCTTTCTCCAATTTATTTATCTATTTAATAATTTATTTATTTCCATGGACTCATGGATATTTATTTTAATGTTGTTATAATCCAATACTACTTTATTTTGCTGCTAAAATGGGTCCATTTCTGGCCATTGAGAGCTCTTTCAGTTTGCTTCAGTGCCCATTTGACATACCTCTATCAGTGTGGGGTTTGTTGGTATGTGTTTTGAGTACTTCCTGTATTTCCTGCCCAGTATGAGAATCAGACATTTTCCCCAAAACTGGTTCCTTTTACTGGAGAATTGTATTAGAAACCAAGATCTGGGCACTGGATGTGTTAATTTTGACTGGAGTTGTGTTGCTCTAGGCCCTTTAAGCTGACAGAGCAAGAAAATACGTGTGAGCATAGTAGCCCGTGCATACACACATATCTATAAATATGTTTATGTCTAACTATCTGTACTATGTAAAGCTAAACATGAGTTCATGCTGATGTCTCCAATTCTAAGACATCACTGCATGGATGATTCTAGTCTCTTCCCCTTACTTCCACTTAACTCCCCACTCCAGCAGTATGAATTTTGGCTCTTCAATTTTTTTCATTTATTAGTTTTTAAGTTTCAGTGTACGTGTATAGTGGTATCAGAATTGTTAACTCGTATCGCTGTGGCAATCAACCTCCTCAACTAGAGTACAGTGCTTATTGCACATTTTCTTTTGCATTTAGTTTTACAAACTCCACTCATTTCCAAAGTTATTTAGGTTGGCACCCTTTTCCCCTTTGCCATTCAGTGATGTTGTTGTATGTAGTTATAGTACAGTTTGTTTTATAGCTCCGCATTTGATCCTGGGATCCTCTGGCCTTTTAAATGATTATTTTAAAATTTGCATACATTATAGTTCACTCTTTGTGCTGTGAAGTTCTAAGGATTTTGATAAATGGTTATTATTATCCAACATTTCTGTTCATACAGAACAGTTTCAACACCAAAAATCTTTCATGCTTCATCTGTTAAGCTCTCCCTACTTCCCTTGGGAACCCTAGCCTCCATTCACCTTTTTACCATCTCTTTAGTTTTGTCTTTCCAGAATGTTATAATATCAAAATTATACAATATGTAGCCTTGTTCAAATTGACTCTTTTGTGTAGAAATATACATTCAAGTTTCATACAGGTCTTCTCATGGTTTTATATTTTGAATATTTTTTTAAACAAGTGTTACTTCTTTGGAGAGAAAGAATAAATGGACTTGGGAAACATAAAAACCTAAACTGGCAAACAATTTGTATTTCATATTTTGATTTTTTGAGTTGCATTTTGATTATATGTCACCCTCACAGTAACCTAATTTTATTGAGATATAATTGACGTACAGCACAGTATAAGTTTAAGGTGTACAGCATAACGATTTGACTTACATACACCATGAAATAATAAATAATTATCACAGTGAGTTTAGTGAGCATTCATCTCATATAGATACAACATTAAATAAATAGAAAAAAATGTTTCCTTGTGATGAGAACTCTTAGAGTTTAACTTTAACTTTCATATATTAACATACAGCAGTGTTAATTATATTTATCATGTTGTACATTACATCCTTAGTACTTATTTATAACTGGAAGCTTGTACCCCTTGACTGCCTTCATCCATTTCCCCTCCCCCCACTCCACTCGCTGGTAACTCTGTGAGTTTATTTGTTTTTGAGGTATAATTGACCTACTACATTATGTTAGTTCCTGTTGTGCAACATAGTGATTTGATATTTCTCTACATTTCAAAATGATCACCACTGTAGATCTAGTTATGATATGTCACCATACAAAGGTATTACAGTTATTGACTGTACTCCCCACACTGTATATTTCATACCCGTGACTTATTTATCTTGCAGGTGGAAGTTTGCACCTCTTAATCCCCTCACCTATTTCTTTCCTTCTCCCGACCCCCCCCAATCTGGCAACCACCTGTTTCATTCTCTATATCTATAACTCTGTTTTCATTTTGTTGTGTTTGTTCATTTGTTTTGTTTTTTAGATTCCACATTTAAGTGAAAACATAGTATTTGTTGTTCTCTGTCTGAATCTCACTTAGCATAATGCCCTCTAGGTCCATACATGTAGCAAATGGTAAGATTTCATTCTTTATTATGGCTAATATTCCATTGTGTGTGTGTGTGTGTGTATATATATATATATATATATATATATATATATATACATACACACATGTATTTAGGTTACTTCCATATCTTGGCTATTATAAATAATGCTGCAGTGAACATATGGGTGCATATAACTTTTTAAATTAGTGTTTTTGTTTTCTTTGGAAAAATACCCAGAAGTGGAATTGCTGGATCATACCGTAGTTCTATTTTTAATTTTTTGAGTAACCTCCATACTGTTTTCCATAGTGGCTGCACCAATTGACATCCCCACCAACAGTGCATGTGGGTTCCCTTTCTCCATATCCTTGCCAACACTTGTTATTTGTTGTCATATTTTTATTCTTTTTATCACTGAATGGCAGTCTTTATACAGTTGTACCAGTTTGTCCTTTCACTCCTTGAAGGAAATCCTGGTTGCTTCCAGTTCTTTGGAATTATGAATAAAGCTGTTACAAATATTAATGTGCAAGTTTGTTGGGTACATAAATTTTCAAATCCATTGAATAAGCACCTAGGAGCATGATTGCTGGATTATATGACTATGTTTAGCTTGCAAGACATTAACAAATGTTCTTCAAAAGTGATTGTACCATTTTTCATTCCCACCAGCAATGAATGAGAATTTCTGTTGGTCTGAATCCTTGTTAGCAGTTGGTACTGTCAGTCTTTTGGAATTTAGCCAATCTAATAGTTTTGTAGTGGTATCTCATTGTTTTGATTTGCAGTTCCTTAATGACAAAAGATGTGAGCATCTTTTCATATGCTTATTTTTCATTTGAATATCTTCTTTGGTGAGTTGCCTGGTCAGAATTTTTTGCCAATTTACATGCTTTTTTGTTTTTATTATTGTGTGTTTTAAGGGTATTTGTATATTTTGGATTCAAGTACTTTATGAGATACGTGTTTTGAAAATATTTTTTCTCAGTCTGTGGTTTGTGTTTTCAGTCATTCATCAGTGTCTTTCACAGAGTAGAAGTTTTTAATTGTACAAAAAACAATTTATCTTTTTTTTTCTTTCATGGATTATGCTTTTGATACTGTATTTAAGAACTCATTATCAAACTTATGGTTATACAGATTTTCTTCCATGTTTTCTTTTAGTTTTATAGTGTTGCATTTTACATTTAGGTCTATGATTGATACTTTTTTTTTTTTTTTTTTTTTTTTTTTTGCGGTACACGGGCCTCTCACTGTTGTGGCCTCTCCCATTGCGGAGCACAGGCTCCGGACGCGCAGGCTCAACGGCCATGGCTCACAGGCCCAGCTGCTCTGCGGCATGTGGGCTCTTCCCGGACCGGGGCACGAACCCGTGTTCCCTGCATCGGCAGGCGGACTCTCAACCATTGCGCCACCAGGGAAGCCCGATTGATCCTTTTTGAGATATTTTTTTATAAAATGTATAAGGTCTGTATCTAGGTTCATTTTTCTATATACAGAGACCCAATTCTTCCAGCTCCAATTGTTGACAAGCCTTCTTTCTCCATTAAATTGTCTTTGTTCCTTTGTCAAGAATTAGTTGAGGGCTTCCCTGGTGGCGCAGTGGTTGAGAGTCCGCCTGCCGATGCAGGGGACACGGGTTTGTGCCCCGGTCCGGGAAGATCCCACATGCCACGGAGCAGCTAGGTGCGTGAGCCATGGCCCCTGAGCCTGCGTGTCCGGAGCCTGTGCTCTGCAACAGGAGAGGCCACAATAGTGAGAGGCCTGCGTACAGCAAAAAAAAAAAAAAAAAAAAAAAAAAAAAAAAAGAATTAGTTGACTATATTTGTGGGGGTCATTTCTTGATTCTCTATTCTAGTCCATTGAGTTATGTGCCTATTTTTTTTTTCACCAGTACTATACTGTCTTGATTTTTCTACTTTTATCAGATAAGATGAATCATCCAACTTTGTTTCTGTTCATCAGTATTGTATTGCCTATTCTGCCTTTTCCCTTTTCGTATAAACTTTAGAATCAGATTGTCAGTATTTACACAATAGATTTCTGGAATTTTGATTTGGATTTCATTGAGTCTAGAGATTAAGTGGGGAAGAAATGATATCAGTAGTAGTGACTCTTTTGACTCATGAACATGAAAGATATTTATTTGATATCTTAGATCTTCTTTGAGATTCTTCATCAATTTTGCAGTATTTGCACATAGAACCTTTTTGCACTTTTTTATAGTTATACCTAAGTATTTCATTTTTTGTACTATTGTAAAGAATATTTTCTAAAATTTCAAAGTCAACTTATTCATTGTTGATACATAAGAAAACAATAAATTTTGTATATTGACCATGTATCTTGCAACCTTGCTATTTTTGTTTATACTGCAAGTTTTTTTGGTTTTCTTTGAGGTTTTCTACATAGACAGTCATGTCATATATGAAAGAATATACTGTTATTTCCTCTTTTTTTGGTCTGTTTTCTTGCACTAGCTAGGATTTGCAGTCCATTGTTGAATTGGTTTGGTGGCAGAGGGCATCCTTACCTTCCTCCTGCTCTTCAGAGAGTAGCATTCATTTTTTTTCACCATTTAGTATGTGGTTAGCTGTGGAATTTTGAAGATATTCTTTATACTCATTTACTGGGATTTTTTTTTTTTTTTTTTTTTTTGTGAATGAGTGTTGGATCCTCTCAGATGTCTCTTCTGCATCAGTTGATATCATCACATGATTTTTCTTTAGGCTGTTAATGTGGTCAATTTTTTATTTTTTTGGATATTGAACCAAACTTGAATATCTGGACTAAATCCCACTTGGTCATACTTTTTATACATTGTTGTTTTTACCTACATCTCTCAATTACCTACATCTCTCAATTATTCTTCACTTGAAATGTGTTCAAAGGTTTATACTATGGTAAGTACATATTAATAATAATCACTTGAAGGACCAGCATATTTAGATATCACCAGACTAATGCCTGATGATTACTCAAAGAATTGTTAAAAATGTTATTTTGATGCTGAAGAATGCAAATAGAGATTATATATATATATAATTTATATATATACACACATATATATATATATATATATATATATATATATATAAAATTTTTTTTACTATGGAAAACTTGTCCTGGAAGAAAAATGAAATATTAGCACATATGTAAGGCATTACATATTAGCAAATATGTAATGCAGAAGCTAAAACTGATTGAGAATAGAAGTTTCCCTCAGAATATGAAATAAAATGTGGAGGAATATGTTTGCATCTTGTTAAACATGTCAACAGCCATCTAAAATAAGACCGCGGTCAAGCAGTTTTCATTGGCTGGAAAACAGTAGTTATGTTAAGGAAGTTGCATTTGTCCATGTAGGCAAAACATTTATGAAAGAGCAACCTACATGAGAGTTTTGTGATAACAGCAGTAGGAGAAGAAAAATAAAAGGTAATGTAACTTCACTGCAAGCCAATTCCATGATCTGTCTTATTTGTGAAAGCGTAATTTAGGGAAATGTTAAGATATACTTCCAGGAGGAAAACAAAAATATATCATTATTTTTAACTAAAGTTGCTGGTCCAGTGGATTTTAACAATGTACATACATTTTTTTTTTATTGTTTTATTGACCTTTCTTTGAGATTTGTGGATTGCTTATGCCAACCTTCAGCAAGATAAAGCAATAGTTCATAAAGCAGGTGGTAGATTTATAGAAAGAGAAAAATATTTTGTTCAGTGAGGCTAATGGGAGAAGGACAGTTGTCTCAGGTAATTGTCTCAGGTATTTTTGAAAAAAGGCTATATCTAAGGTATAATTCTGTAGTACTGGAAAATGTAAGGACACTTGTGTGGAAAATATAAAAGTTTCTAACTCTACATTTATGGTTTCCCCAAATAGTCCCCATTTTTTACCTCACCTTAGGGTGTGATTTTGCCTTTTATTGACTAACCTATTCCTTCTCATTTAAATGTTTTTATTTTGTTTAATTATTTTCAAATAGTATTTAAAAGCAATATATGTGTCTTTGGAAGTTATAACAAAATTAGACAGTTTTTCCTTTTAGTATTTGATGGGATTGTAGCCCAGGTGTTTAGTGTTTATTTTTTCCCCTATATTGTTGATAATCCACCATTTTATGAGCCTATGTTTCTCTTCCTCCAAGTGAAATGGGTAGGTACTCTTTCTAGGTTGTGATTCCTGCATTTTTCATGCTGAATGTTTTTTCTTCCACCTAAATGTTATTTTAATAAGACCAGTATTTGAACTCTCTGAGCCCCTATTATTCCCTTCCTTTCAACAAGTGAATTAAATAATAAACAAAAGATGAACTTGTTTTGCTTTTTCCATCTTAAATGAAAGAACAGGATTCCTGCTGGGGCAGAAGGTGATTTTTCAGCTTAAGGCATTTCTTTCAGTGTTTCTCTGTTTTCCTCTGGAGTCTTGGTATATGAACTTGCCCAAGTTCAGGACTTTTGGCAGTTTCTTGTTAAGCTTTTGGGAAGCTTTGATTCCACCTCTAAGAAATAGCCACTGGTAGCACATAATTCATTCTAGGCTTTAACATATCCAGTTTCTTTTGTGCGGCATACCTTTAGTCTTTCCTGTTTACCAGCTTCACTACTAAGAACTCTCAAAGGGGCTATTTCTTGGGGAAAGACTGACTAATTCAATTCTTTAAAAAAAATCTTTCCTCCTGTGTGTTTGTGTGTATGTATGTGAAACTAAGAAATTTATTTATTTAAACTTAATTCTCAAGAAAAACATTCTTTTTGTTCCTAAGCTCACCTCACTATTAAAATCAGAAATTTTTGGAGGAATATATTAGCTAATTTTTAAGCATTGAGGTAATGTGATTTCAAGAATGAGAGTGTGAACATTACTAATGGATGATGGAATTGTAAAATAGCACTGAGATCAATTCTTATTTTTAAGAAAATAGAATATTAATTTTAAGGCCCAGAGGTATATATTTAGGAAATGACTTTAATACCATTCTATGATGTCCTTAGGGTCAAGAAATAAAATTAAGTATTTCTAGAATTGGTGTCCCTATGTAGGATATGAATCATTATCGATGAATCTAGTCATTGATGCAGATCAGTAAATATTTAGTGAGAAAATGCTATGTACTTACCAGTTTTAAGAGTATGACAATACTGTATGAGATAAAACTTCTGCTATTAATGAATATGTTACATAGTGGTAAACACTGACCATATACCAAAGAGAAAAAGGTCACTGATAATAATAATAACTGCCATTTTTTTACCCATACTAAGTATATGATAGGTACTATTCATATATATAATTAATTAATGTATAACATTTATATGTATAATTCCCACCAAAATTTTAGTTGACATGAGCCACATTTTGCAGGTGAGAAAACTGAGACAGTGTGATATTAAGTAATTTACTTAAAGCTTCACAACCCATAGGTGTGGAGCTGAGATTTTTAACCCCATCAGTACAACTTTGCAGTTAGTGCTCGAAACTACAAGGCTATTCAGTGTCTGAACATTGTGAAACAGCAAATACTAATTCAGTACAAGGAGCCAGCAGAAAATGATAAAACGAGTGCGATCTTTGAAGCTAAGATGATCTGAGTTAGACACTCCATCCCACTGCTTCCTAGGAATGTGTCTTAGATTCTCTGCTCTTCAATTCTTGTATCATAAAATTTATAAATAACATTTACTGAGCGCTTACTATGTTCCAGTCACTGTACTAATCATTTTATATGTATTATATAATTTCATTCTTTTATCGTGAAATGAGATAGAAACTACTGTTTTCTCTATTTAGAGATGAGAGAACTTTGAGAATTTAAATATTTGCTTGAGGTCATATAACTAGTATATTCCAGGCAGTCTGACCTGTATCCTCTCTTAACCTGTTTTACCATAGGTCATGGTAGAAGATTAACAAAAAATTTGTAATTTTTGTAAATATTGTTGCTATTTTATATTATATGATAAACACTTTAAGATTTTTATTAGTATATAAATGTAGGAATTCATTGTGGGCTAGGATGTTCAGAGGAACTACCCAGGGAAAAGTGAGACTTGACAAAAAGAATTCTACTTCTAGGACATGTGTGCAAATATGCAAATTACCTACATAGTAGTGTATTCATTGAAGTATTTAGAATAAAGTTCAAAATTAAAAAAAATCTCATGTCCATCTATGGACTATAAACTATATAAACTATACTATATTGATGCAATAAAATAATATTTAGTGATTAAAAATACAGATGATATATACATCTGGATAGAGAAAAATATATTGTTAAATGGAAACAGCAAGTTACAGGGCAACATATAAACATCTCTTTCCTCTTTATATTAAATATATAGGCATTGAAAATACTCCAAGGATGTAAAATAATATATTTCTTGAGTATCTACTGAGGGTGTGATTTTGGAAGATTAACACCTTCATATTTAAATTTGTATTCTTGAGTTTTCTGAATTATTTATTACAATAAAAATTTATAAAGTTTATACCTGGGCAAAAAGAAAACATTCCCTTTTTGGAAAAGATTTTTAAAAAGTATTGGATTCTTTCAGGCCCAATCTTGCCATTTTTTGTTTGTTTGTAGTGCAGAATTTTGACAAAGGAAGGGCCAGTTTGTCTGTGGATCCAGTGTCAATCCAGACCTATTATCAAAGTCTACGTTATTTCTATTGTGTTGCCTTAAGGAATTGGGAATTCCAAGCAATAGGAATTTAAATAAATTTAGCATAAAAATACTTTTTGATCAACAATTAGTTGATATTTATGTAATTCATGCTGATATTTGTTTAAAATTTGTAATGGCCTATCACTGCCCATAATCTTCTTAAAATCATTCTGCTTGCTCCCATTGTCTATAGAGCAAATTCTCAATCTTAGTGTTATACAAGAATGTGGGTATAAATAAGTTCAGTATCTTGGATGTCAGAAACAAGGTATAGAAACTGGGATTACTAGAAGACAGGTAACAGGGAAGAGAAAAAAATGGGGAAAGTCTAATTTTCAGGGTGATATCCAGGGGCAAACATAACCACCTGAATAAAGGAAGGAAAACTTTTCTGTAGTTGCACAGCTGAAGCTGCTTCCTGACTGTAAAGCTATCTGTCATCAGGTCCCAGCCTACTGATGAGGGCTCCCTCCTAGACCAAACTTTATTCAAATTCTTTGAGCCCTCTTGCCAGCTAGGCGTTGACCTTGGCCTCCTGCCCATGCTTGACCTGCTGAGCCCAGGTTAACAAAAAATCCTGTTAAGCAGTTAATCAAGAATTCCCCCACTCTTGATTTCTAATCAAGTTCCTTATCCCTCACCATTGATATCTAAGTCCTTGGCCTGGCTTTAGCAAGAAATCTATTAATTCACCTTTAGCAAACATACCCCCCTCCTTCATATCTAATCAAGTTCCTCTTAGTAATTTTCCATCCACCAACACCTTTACTCTGTTCACTGACTATAAATCCTCAGCTGTCTTTGCTGTATTCAGAGTTGAGCTTAGTTATATAGTGAATCCTCTCTCCTCTACTGCAATACCTTGAATAAAATCTATCTTGTTTTTAATAAGTGTCTGGTGCAAGATTTTTCTTTTATACCACCCTTCCAAACTCCTATACAATGATTTTTCAAAAGAACCAAAATATGCTTCTCTTCATAGATTTGCTTTGGCATTCTTGCTTTTGTTGTTGCTTGCAATTTTTCCCAAACACATTCTTCGTGATCTAAATATAAACCTCTTCTAAGTCTGTTAAACAGAATTTCATTAAGCCCTTCAGCTCATACTACTCTCTCCCTTCACTCAAATGGGCCATGCACCTGCATTGTTATTCTGACTAGATCAGCAAATTTAATAGTTCCATCCTCACATTAACCAAGACCACTGGAGTACATCTGACAACAGCCTGTAGCATCTCCCCAATGCTGGGAATTCCCCCAGGCTCTACTTTGCACTCTCAGCTTTGATCTTTCTTGGCCTAGATTGTAGTCTTTTATTCAATACTCTATCCCACACAGAAAATTACATCAAAGACATATTACTTGCACAAATGAAGCTCTATATCATCAACCATAAAGAAAAAAAATGAAAAAATGAAAAATGTGTTAAATAGTGTGGGTAGTTCTAGTCACTATCCCACCTAAAGCATTTATGCCCTAGAATGTAACTCTCACTTTTAAATTCAGCATAACTACTAAGATCAAGCCAATTACTTTATGTGCTGATACTTGAAGAAAGAGTAAACTGTGCCAATGCTGGGGAAAACAAAACAACAACACTGGCTGTGTTAGATTTATTGAGAAATAGTATAGAATATTGGCCTTTAGAGTAGTAATGTTCTAAGTATTTTTAAGAATAATTTTGACATATGCAAAAATTGCCGTTTCAAAATAAATTTAGAAATTGACCCCTTGACAGAAGATATGATGTTATAAATTATTCCCCTGCCCAGCCCCAGAAGATTTTGAACTAACTTGGTTATTCCCCTTGGTTTTGAGATATTTCTCCCCAGGTCCTGCAACACAGATTGATCCCTTTCTTCGTTCACTACTGTCCAAAGTCAAGTGGCCCTCTAAGGGCTCACATTAGATTCAGAGTAGGAGTACACTGTCCTTAGTCTATTTTCTCAGACTTAGTAACTTACTTTTTATACTACTGGTTCTCTATCTGGGGTGATTTTTTCACCCAGGAAATATTTAACAATGTCTGGAGATACTTTTGGATGTTGAAACATTATTGTTGTTTGAGGGGGGGTGGATAATGGCATCCAGTGGGTAGAGGCCAGGGATGCTGCTAAATAGCCTATAATGCACTAAACAGCCCACCACAATAAAGAATTATCTGGCCCAAAATGTCAGTATCTGTAGTGCTGAAGTTGAGAAAACCTGGTTTTAATGGATGATATGTTTCTCCAGGGGAATTATAAGATTTTGAAAGATGAAATTAGTACTTTGTATTTCTTTTGGGAACCATTTATTGTACCAACAGCTATGTATCAAGGGCTCCCTATCTATTGGATAATTTACCTAAGTGCCAAGCACAAAACTGTGTGTAGTCCAGTGATGTGTACAAAAGCTCTATAAATGTTAGTTGAACAAATGCCTTATTCATTACATCATACCATATTCATAGCACAAGGCATGGCACAAAAAATAATCCTATTTAGATTCATGAGTTTTTTCAAGATTAATGGAGAAAAGAATCTAATGGTATATATCACTCAAACTGTCAAGGGAGAGGAAGCTTTTGTAATAGATACATTGAGAGTGGCCATAAGGGATTGCTATAAGTATCAATTGTTGATTCCAGTTCTTAAATATCAAATATATATTATCTATTTCTAGCATTTTTCTGTAAACAGTTCTGACCCTTGCCTGAATAAATGTGGCAGAGATTTCACTGTATTTTGGGAAAAAGAAGTTTATGAGTATTCTGATCATTTCAGAATATGCAAAATTGATTGCTTTTAGGGCAAATTGAGTTGGAGCACAGTCATTTCAAATCTTTGACAGCATCATGTGACTCCAGCTTAGTATATAAAATAGTTTACAAAGACCAAAATAAAACAGAAATAATGTTTCTGATTACAGTTATAGGCAGTGTTTTGAAGTTGATTTCATGATACAGACATCTGACTAACGCATTGCACCACTAGGGTAATCAGCTTGTTCCAGTTGGCCCAAGACTTTCCTGATTTTAGCATGAAAAGTCTGCTGAACTGGGAATCTTAGTCCCAGGCAACCTGTGTTGGTTGGTCATCTACAGGACATTGTTATTTCAGCACTGGTGACTTAATTTTAGGTAGCTGTTAGGTTTGAAGTATTTCGTATAAATACAGCTTTTGTCCATGTTTAAATATTTTGACAACAGTCTGTACTTGTATTAAAGTGTTCATAAGTAATGATTTATAGTTATATTCTCTGGTCATAGATGCATAAACAAATTAATATTAATTTTATGCAGAAGAACAGATTTGCTGGATCAGTGAGGGTTCTTCTTTGTTACAATACTATTTCTGCATCCTATTCTAGCAAAGCATTTTATTAGAGTAAAAACTTAACTATGGTGATTTTCAAAATTGATAGAATTGGCCTTTATTTACATCCCCTGGACAACCCAAGAAGCCATCTATTTGCTTTTATAAATTGTATTTTATAGACATCCTTTTAAATAGTTTAGATTGTGAGGAAATGGTTCTCTTTCCAAAGTACTCTCATGATATACTTAGGTTAAGTGGTCTTTTTATCTCTGGAAGTGTATTTAACCTGAAAATCTGCTTGCCAAAAGTCCTGGATTTTAAGATGTGATGTAGGCAGCATTCCTTAAGAGAAATCTTTAAGGTAAAAGAAGCCTCTAGATTTGACTTGAGAGATGTATTTGTCATGCTAAGTGAGCATCTGATACTCTGGCCTTGATTAACCCCTTTATAAAGAACTCACCTCTTGCTAAGTGAAGTTGGTTGGGCCATATATAAGAACAACATGCTTAGTAGGTTCACATTGTTGGTGCTGTCTCCAGAACTGTTCTCATTTCCTTACCTTGTACTTTCTCCAGTGCTTTGTAATCACTGCCCATTATCCACCCTTTGTACTCTTGTCCCATTTATTCTCCATTCTTGCTTTTGTCTATACCCTTCTTATAATGTCAAGTAAATTTGCTATGTGCTCTAATTTAAAGATTTTGCCTTTGCTCTATATTGTCTTCATCACAGATTGAGCATTCAAAATCAAACATTTTTCATTAATCAAATTGTCAGGGCTATACTCTGAAAGCAGCCATTAATAGGCAGACTGAATCCCATGGGTGGGCTCTGGACACTAAAAAAATTGTGGAGGAGGTATCTGTGTTCTCTTTTTAAGGTCACCAAGCAAACCACTTTTTCTCCCCTACTCCACACAAACACTATGACAAGTAAATAGGTAACTTATTACTTAAAAGTAAAAGATTAAAAAAAGGTATGATAGAATAAAACATTTATTTAAGTTCATGCAAAATTAGTTATTTATATTGACAGGTTTATTAGCTGGTGTCTAGCAGCAAAATCACCATTATCATAGTCGCGACAATAGTAGTAATGAAAAGTATTGCAGATTTGTAAAAAATTGCCTAGACAAAGTGATTTTGCATAAGTTTTTCATATTGCCCTTATAAACCCTCTTGATATATATACAGGTCAGTGTTATCTTTTAATTCTCTATGAGGGAAATGAGGATCAAGAAGTGATGACAGTTATATTTCAGTCCACGTTTTCTAACTTCAGACCAATGAACTTCACTAAGGAATCTCTACAAGTGAATTCAGAAGGCTGCATCCAGAACTTTCTGAGAATTGGTAAAGAAATTAGTTGAAGGTTGAATACTCTCTTTGGATAATCTTGGGTTGAGCTGACTTTCAGTTTTTAATCTTATTAATACTCAAAACAAAATGCAATCCTGCTCTAAAATAAACCGTGGCAAAAAGTTCTGCTAAAGCATCTGGTCTCATGGAGATCATAGTTTGTGTCTATTGCTGTTGGCTATGGACTTTACACTGGGTTCAGGACCCAGAGACAAAGACTGGCCCATCTTCCTGCTTACGAATATTGACAATAATGTGGAGTACCTAGCTACCAGATCTGCTGTTTTGGATATTGGCATCAACCCATGTTATGCATAAACATGTCCTGCTGCTCACTTCTGGGATTACAGCTATTCTGGGGACAGTCACTTCCTCTAACCCTGATCCTGGTCCTGATTTATTCCAATGCATACTTCTACCAAGGAAACTCATGTTTTCCTCACGGTTAAGCATGTGGCTTATGTAAAAATGCATCTTTAATATCTACTTATTCATTACTTCTATAGAAAATAAATTCTGGATAAATATAGTAATTATCATGTTCCCCTAAAGCACAATATAAAGCAGTTTTACAAATTGTATTTTAATTTTAATTAATTATATTTAAATGTCCTTTGAGAAATTTGTGTGAAAGTCATTTATTAGTGTAATGATAGGGGCCTTAGTAGCCTAAAAAATCAATTTCTATGATGTCAGATAATTACATCTGAATTTACCTCTTGACCGCAGGGGAAAATTGGCTTTTTTGCTATTTATATATTTATTTTTAAATAACAAAGTTGCTTTATCTAGAAAAGACTCATATTTAAATGGAATATTCTTGATATTAGCCCTCTTTATTAACATATATTTTCATTTACCTGTGTCATTTAGTTATGTTTCGTTCAGATGTTCACTCATATTTATACCTAGTTATGGAAAACTTTGGCCATTTGCATGTGAATATAGAATCAAATTATGAAACTGATGGCTATCAAACTAAAACAAAATCAACCTGTTATTTTTTTCCAAGGATGTGAGAGACTGTATGTTACAGAAAGAAAATGGTAATGAGGAAGTTTGCCATAAACCAAGAGAAGCAGAATACTTTTACCTTAACCCCAAAACACATCAAGCATGACTATGTAAAAACATGAAACACCCTCTTAAAAGGATTTTTCCCAAATTGATTTTCATGGGTTTCAAACTCGTATTATATTATGTTTTTCAAGATCAAATGAACCATATCACTCACAGTGAATTCAACTAAAACTAATGAGAGTTTTCTTCTTTGAGGCCTAAATTGTTCATACCTAGATTGAATTACATACAATATTTGCATTAAGTTATTCTTCGCTTTATTGAAATATTCCATTTCTGAATTTGGCTCTCTCAGGGTTTTTATGTTTCACTACGGAACTTTCTCTCCTTTCACTTCTGTTGTTTAACAGAACTTTACTCAGAAATTTTATTATGTTGAATTCTTTGATTTTAGTAATTAAAGAAAATTGTAGTATACATATATCCCCACTCTGGATAAAATATTTCCAACTGATGAAAAAAAAAGAAAATTGTAGTATATAACTAATATTATTTGTTCTAAGAACCATTATAAAATGTCTAATTTTTAATTTGTATGCAATTATTAGGGGAATTTTTGGTAAAATAGGCCTGTTTCAAATAAAAATGTATATCTTTCCTCCAGTTTTGTTAAAATATAATTTATATGGAACCATTATTATAATGCATACATTTTTATGTTCTTAATGATATTTTTGTTAAGTACATCTGAAATCAAATGAATTACTTAGGGAAGAAGTTATTTTGGAAGATTGAGCTGCTCTCTGATCTAGTATTGTCAAATAGAAATATAATACCAGCTAGACATGTAATTGAAAATTTTCCTGTAGCTATATTAGAAAGTAAATATGTATCTAAAATATTATCTATCAAACACATTAGCAGTATAAAATTATTAATGCAATATTATGAATTATTTTTTAGTACAAAGTCCTCAAAAAATATATATGTTCTATACATATGGTACCTCTTAGTTCATACTACTCATAGTTCAAGTGCTCAATAGCCATGTGTGGCTAATGGTTACTATATTGGACAGAGCAGCTATAGATGGAGGTAAAACAGTTAAATCTGGTACAGTTCTAAGAACTTCTGTAATCATACTATTATCTGAAAGTGCCTTATGCCTTGTACTAACATTCAGAGCTGGTTGGAGTACATATAACCACACACCCACATCAGTTTTGCATATTTGGGTTCAATTTCTCAGACTCCCCTTTGTTCCAAATATTTTATTTCTTGGTTTACATTCTTCTCTGACTACCAATCCCTCCTTTAAACTCCAGTTTCTTGTCTCTGTCTTTCATTCAGGTTAAATGCTGCAGTATTTGACTACTGATTAATATGATGTTTCTGACTGGACCCTTAGTTTAATTTGATCTGAGAGTCAAATAGATTTAGTAAAATCTGTTCAGTAATTTTTGTGTAATGCAATCGCAGATAAAGATGAAGCAACACATTTGTTAGTTTATTTACATAGATAGTAAACTTAAATAAAATTAGGATTGTCTTGGAAAATCTAAGATCAGTAGTTGCTATAATTCTAAGAGGCTGGTGGAGAGCTAAGTCACTATGAACCTGGGTAGTTCTAAGAATATATTCAGGATGAACTAGAGGTATAAAGAACAAAAGAATGGAAGCAGACCATCTCATGGAATAAGAAGGGAATTGCCTTTACTTCAAATTAGCAGATACCTATTGAATGGCCAATAAACACCAGGTATTGTGTTAGGGATTGGGAATAGAGGAGTGAAGCCTTAAGGATACTTTCACTTTAGAAAAAAAAGACAAGTAAACTGATAATAACAATAAAAACCTGCAAGTGATTTCTTTGGGATAAGTAAATAGAAAATACAACTGACTTCACTTTTGCGAGGCATCGGTGAATTTCTGAAGGCAAGTGGGAGGTAAAATGAATGTGCAGAAGGAGAGTAGAGTCAGAGTAGACTCAGAATTAAAAATAGTAACTGGGAAAAGTGGAACAGTTTTTTCTATCATATTAATAATTCTCTAAGGGAATGCTGTCCAACTTTGTTTTGTTTTTCTAAGCTTGCATTGTAAGGCTTCACATCATTATTTTTTCTTTTTCTTCTTTAATGATTAGATCAGGTAGGAGAAGTACTTGTCATCAGGTGCTTTCCCGGGAGATAACCTTCATTCATACGCTACACCTGCAGGGTTCTTGACTAGCTTAGCAAACTGATGCTGCTGTATGATTATTAACTAGATTATATCTAAATCTCTTTAGTAGAAGCCTAATTTTAAGCTTTATTTCACTCTTTTTCAATGCTTTCTGTAGTGCTTACAACAAGGAGCCTTTGATTTACCTCTGCGCTGTGCATATGTGAATGTTCTGAAACAAGGGTCAGATGCAGAGCATTATTTAGATATGTTCTGTCATGCTGTAATGCATTAAGCATTAGGAATGAGCAAAGTTCCTACTCAATGAAGAGGAATAACATTTACATTAACAATATAAATTCTTAAAATTTCAGCCGCACAAAAATAATAAAATACAATGGGATTTTCAAATGTTAAATAAAATATCTGCGTTCAGACCATTGTTCCAGAGCTAAAGCAACGTTTCTGAGGAAATCAAAGGTGATATTAAATATGCAACTGTTCAGCCAAATGGTCCAAAGCATAACTGCTATTCCTGTTTTCCTTAAAAGTTCTCTAAACTTGATGTTTTATGGAGTATGGCATATTACCTACTACCACACAATTTACTCTTTGGTGTAACATTAATTTGTCATGTACACACTGAGTAGTGGGTGTATAATTTAAATATATCTAACTTTCATCAATACAGACGCCTGAGAGTCATTCTTGATATGTCCTTCTTCCTCAAACTTGGGCATCGCAGTAATCATCATATCCTGATACTTCTGCCTCCTAAGTATTTATCAGGTTTCTCTCTATTTCCACTCCCCAAACAAATGTCCAGGCCACAATTTTCTCTCACCAAAACACTAGCTATTCGCTATCTAGATTAGTTTTATGTTGATAGCTCTCAAAGCACAGTGACATACATGATCCCACTTGCCAAATGTGCCAAATATTTGTTTTAGTTCTGTTTACTTTATAATGGAAGTATGTTGTATATTAGCTTCTTAGGGATTCCATAACAGATTATGATAAAATTGGTAGCTTAATATATCAGAAATGTGTTCTCTTATTGTTCTGGAGTCAGAAGTCTGAAGTCACACGGGCAGGGCTGCACTTCCTTGTTGCCTCTTCTAGCTCCTCATGGATCCAGGTGTTCTTGTCTTGCGACAGCATCACACCAGTCTCTGCCTCTGTCTTCATGTGGCCTTCTCCTTTATGTGTTTTCTCTCATTTCTGGTTTAGGGCACACCCTAATCTAGGATGCTCTTTTTTTCAAACAAAGTCACAATCAGAGGTTCAAGGGGACATAACATTTTCATAGATCCAATAGTTAAGTAAGTGGTGATAACTTTTTGTTTTCAAGTTTGACATTGTAACATTAGGATAGTTGAAATACCTCTTATGCTTGGATTTAAATCCTACTAAGACTTAAGTCTTGCACAGTCTTGGGTTTAAATCCCTTAGCATCATGACGGTCTCACAGTTACGTGTTCAGTATAGTCAGAGAAACAAGCAAATTATAACAAAGGGAGTATATCACTATTGCTGTCAGAAGAAGAAGAAGATTGCATTGTGGAGAACTTTATGAATTTTGGACACATTGCAGGATGATGAAAATATGAAGGGTGGAGAGTTGAATAAGTAATTGCAGAGAAAAGTGAGAGGGCTGATGAATAATGAAGTTCATCATTTTTCATTTGTTCTCTGACTTTGTCCCTTCACTAAAAGACTTCTAAATGCCTACAATCAGTATTTTTAAATATTAATTTTGAGGAGATACAAATCCATTACAAGTAATAGACAATGATTACAGATTAATTGCAGCCATCAGTGATCACCTGTACATTTTTTCTCCTAAAAGTATGATGCCAGCCTGGATTGATAGCACTTCCCCATTTTGTTTTTTCTTTTTCTCTCCCCAACTATCTTCTTAAGGATTTTTAAAAATATCATCTGTACACTTTATCAATTACTGTTTACCTTTACCTAGTTCACTATAACTTATTTCTTACTAAAAAATTATATGGAAAACAAGATTTCACTAAATTCCCCTTTGTTTCTAAATATTATATGTTAAGATTTTCTTTTTCTTTAAAAGACATTAAATAACACTAACTTGATGAAATATATAATATAAAACATCTTTTCTTTAAGACACAGTATAGAAAACACATAGATCAGTGAAATATGGGTAAATAGCTTATATAGAGAATGTGCCTATACTGTGCTGGTCATTCATATGTTTAACATTTTAATTTACTTTTTTCTTGGGTAGAAGTGATGTACAGACATAACTGTGGAAATAACAAATATATAAATTGTACTTATGTGGTAGAAAAATACTAAAGTGAAAACACATTTTTTTCTCCTAATTTTATATACTTCCCAGGTATAAAAACTCAGGCATTCCTCTTTAGAATCAAAGCTATAGCTTAGCTTGTGGACTGTGCTTGCCCATTACAGAGGGAGCTTATGTATTTTCCCAAAAAGTATGGATTCCATTTTCTGTTGTGCATCATAAGGAGTTTTTTTTAAAGTTTTGATACAAATTTTTTAGTGGCAATATTTAGAAAAACTCAATTTAATTTTGGTTCCTTGATTGATTTTTGCAGTGCTTATAGGGTATTTCATTATTATATTTTCAAACTACATTTCTACTTTAAAATTGAAAACATTCAATAACATTAACTGACTGTAACGGAGTGGAATGGAGAGAGATTGGGGAAAAAGTAGGAAGTGGCAAATCAAAGCCATGTTTTAATACTGAGGCCTAGAGTTTATAGTACTTTTGAATAAGTATGGAGGGACATTCAAGTTTTTAGTTAAATTGGAACAAGCTACTTTCACTCTCTTTTCCATAGTTTCCTCACTGAAGATTACTACATATATACTATATTATTTCCTAGAGTTTTGATAGCCTGCTTGAAGCTTTATTTTTAAATCCTTGTATCTCTGGGATGCAATTTAATGACAAATTTTAAAAAATTAAACATTTAGAAAAAAATTAAGATCATGGTATGTATTAAGATCATGGGATATAAATATCTTTCATTAATGATGATTCTGTAATAGATTGTTATTTTTAAGTTGTACTCTCAAAATGATTTGTAGGGAGTGATTTTCATAATAAGAATTTGATTTAATTGTGGGGTAGGTAAGCAGCATGAGTCTTATATAGGAAGATTATTAGAGTGTGTGATGTAATGGCTTCTAAAGAGCCCTGTTGCCTAAGATATTTATTCAGTGGATTTTAATGGTTTGTCAAAATGCCCTATTTCTACATTATAATTTTGCATTTTCTAGAGGAAACAATCTTTGTGAGGCAATGCTTATATATTCTCATTGATTTAAAAATTAGATGTTTTCTATGGAGAAATCTTTTAGGAATGGAATGTGGGATTACTGTTTATGAAGAAGAGCAAAATTCAGTAAGTTTCATAAATGAAGTATAGTCAAAAAGGGCAATTATTTGGTGTTTATGTGAGGGAGCTGAATGAATCATCAGGGGATAGCTTATGGATGTCAAAACTAGGAGCAGAGAGTAGTACAAAGTAGAAAAATGGAGGTGTTTAAGTCATCCTTTCACAAGTATACATATGCATAAGATATATTGGAATAATCAGTCATTGTGATATTGCTTATTGTCGAATAACTTAGTTGTCCATTTCCTGCATGCCCTGAGTCAGGACTGCTTTCAGGTTGCACATCACGTGGAGAGACTCTTGGCTACATAAGTTTAGAAAGGAAACATTGGTCCTTAAAGCTGCTATGATTCTCTACTCAGTCATGAGTCGAATTGCTCTGAAGCTGTAAAAACTGACCCAGGGACCAGAAAAACAGTTGATGCTATATGTAAAAGTAATACTCCAGAAGATTTTGAAATTCAGTATTCATGAAATTAGTAAATATATTCAGTTTTACTTGTGTAAACCTTGTTGCATCTCTTTTTTCTCTATTTTTCCACTTCTACATTGTTCTATCTCTTTCACTTAATGCACTAATGTGTTATATTTCCAGATTTAACATTTCTGATCCATTTCTTATTTACATGTGACACCGCTTAGCATGGTATCTCATTTTCTCAAACACTGAACAAATTTTTATTTAAATAAGAATTAAAAGGTAATGGTCTACAAGTCACAAGTCATCAGTTATAGATCCTGTAATTGCAGTGTGGCTATGCAGGACCTAGACCTCTTCCCTATCTTCAGTCTCTTTCATAGTAATGCTTTCTGGGTTCCTGTAGTTAAGACAGAGACCATTTGTTCATCAAAATTTCAGAATATTTGATTGACCACAAAGTGTTCACCATGCTATAGTAGTCAAGTAAAGTCTGTATCAAAATGGACCTAGAGAGGATTTTACTAGATTTTGCAAAGTCTAACATTAAAATAACTCCTAAGTTTCCTATCATTATTTATATTCTTTTTCTTACAAACAACGGAATTGGCCTCTGGATATGTATCGGCATGGCCTGTGGAGATGGGAGGGACTGAGAGTACCTTTATTAGGAAAGGCAGAGCTTGTTGCAACTTTAATTCTTTGTCCTAGGAGACCGTATCTCTTTCTTGCAAGTTGTAATTTGGTGACCTTCGAGATTCACTTATGAACACTGAAGAACATAGATTTTAATGAGAGACATGAGGCTTCAGGCCAATCTTCAAAAATTAGAAAGTATTTATCCTTCAACTTTTATACTTATAGTTTTTTAAAGAGTTGTCTGTTTTTTTCTGTTTTTGTTCTGGAAGCATGTTTCTTTAATAGAAGCTGTCTTAATTTCTAGAAAAGTACTCTGTTATACTAACTTTAAGCCACTTCCAGGTTTGAAAGGCTTTGACCTTTCAAACTAATCAGATTTGTGCTGATTACATTTCAATACCCAATTTTTATATTATAGTTCATTTTTAAATCATTACTAACTTTTGCCTCAAAAAACAGATTATTAACTAATGATCCATGATTCATTCAGTAATCAATATAATTTTGCTAGACCCATGCCCCCTTTCCTGCTGTCTCTCATCTATGTTGCTCTTAAAAGCTACACATTCTGGGTTTGACCTGACCCTGTAGGTAAGTCAGTCTCCAAAACTAATCAGGACGGGGTGGACATTGTTGGAAATGGATTTGGGGACTTTCCTCTTCCCATATTTTGATAGAGCTGTCAAATAAGTTACCTTTATTTTGTGAATACTTTATTTACTTAGAACTCAAAAATAGAAATAAAAACCAAGCAGGTCACTTGGATGTATTTCTGACAGAAATGCAAGGGAGTGAGGAAATGCATGCTTGGGATAAATGCTCAAGATATAAAAGTAAACCACCATTCAGAAAATGAGTCCCTTGGAAGATTACACATTTGTAGGACATAATTTCTTGTGAGGACCGAAAATAAATTTGCTCTTTGAATGATCAATTTATTGCATGTGTAGATTATTCAACTATGAAATAGCAAAAATTAATATATAGGCTTCAAGATCAATATAATATTCTGCCTTGTGACCCAGCCTACTTTATAAAGACTTGATTTCATTGACACTA
Organism: Pseudorca crassidens; assembly: GCF_039906515.1. Taxonomy (NCBI): domain Eukaryota; kingdom Metazoa; phylum Chordata; class Mammalia; order Artiodactyla; family Delphinidae; genus Pseudorca; species Pseudorca crassidens. The sequence goes on along the minus strand of NC_090311.1, from coordinate 42,657,710 downwards.
TCCAGATATCATTTTGAACTAATTTTACCAGAGGATATATTTCCAGGTTATCATTACCAGATGGGGTGAACAAAGTCAAGAGCCCATTATATTATATAGAATGGTGATAATTCTTGTTAGATGGTTATATAAAGGAATTTGTTATTGTGCTTTACAAATTAAGTGCTCACTTGATCTGACAAGTTGATAAAGCCTCAGTAGGGATAATACTGCAGCCTGAGTTTTGTGAGTTGAAAATTAGTAATACTCTTAGGACTACCAGGTTACTTTGAATTGAGGGACACCAGGTTACACTTTTTGTTCAGAAGTTTAAGAATGGGTGAATATCCATTAGGGAAATCACAAAGTCTAAAATGGTTTTCAAAAACAGAATTAAATCAATGAAAGGATACTAAGGCCAAAGATGAATGTAATATTTATAATTTTATTTAGAAAGGTGAAATTTTGTTATCCTAGCCAAATCCTTTTAAACATACAGTCTAGAGAGCCCTGATATTATTTTCATCAGATGTCTTCACAGCAAACAAAAGTAAAGGATTACTAAATTTGGGGGTAAATCCCAGAGTTTAGACTCTAGACAGCTAAATTTAACCTGATAGGACAAAATACCAGTTTGTTCTGAAATGTTAGGGTTTCATAGAATAGGCAGTGTCAAAAATGTATGAATACAGGAACATTTAATCAAGAAGTAGCATTTAGTAGAGGAAATACATTTATCCTGGAAATATAAAACATGTCCTCAAACACCAAACAAAAATATCAGAAGCTGTGATGTGCAAGCCACCTTCCTAGGTGGTAAGGGAAATTAAAATAAAGAAAAAAATTCGAGAGCCTATAAACTTTGAGATAGTTTGGTTTAGAGACTAAAGACACAAATACATGAAAAGCTAAATATAAGTAAATGATTATCAGAAGCTACTACACAGATAACTATCTTGACATCATAAAAGAATAACTCAGATTCTCACATACAAGGGAAAGCAAAGTGTTACACTAAAGGAAAAATGTTTTTGGCATCAACATTACAAGAGAAAATGGGCAGTTGGGTAACTTCATCAGATATCTAATGTCTGTGTCTACAGTTCTCCTACTGGCAGCTATCGCTTAGACAGCTTAGTTGTAATGAATCTGTTTTTATTTTTTCACACTCTTCTCAGACTTTAACAAAAGACAGCTTTACAATAGCATTTCACCATTCTGCATTATATGACATTCATCTTCCTTAATAAAGCTTTGTTCTATTCATATTCATATTTTAGCAATAAAACTAAATATTCATGTAAATTAATTTTATTTAGATTGTCGTCTAGAAGGTAATATGTTTTAATGAATATTATTATCAAATGTCCTTTCCTGTCCTCTCGATAATGAAATTATATCTGTGAGAGAAAGAAAAATAAATAGGAAATTCAGAGACACAGCGCTGAGCTTTCTCCAGAAAACTGGTTTGCAGCTGGGAATTTTAAATGCCAGATAAAAATACCACAGAGAATGAAAACAACACACATGTGAGAAAATATCTAAAAAGAAGTTTGAGGTTGGTGTGTCAAATGACAGAAAGCAAAAACGTCTTTTCTTTCTATTTGGCTTGGGGAAAACTTCCAGCATTAGTCTCCTAAGGAGAAGAATCTAGATGAAAAACAATTCAGCAAGGAATGCTGAGAACTATATCCTGAGGTGTAGAGGTGCCTTGGGACTGCTGTGTGTAGCAGTGAGCAATTGTTTTGAAACATAGTATCTTGACCACATTCAACCTTTGTGATTTCTAACTTGCAGAGATATTGCCTAGTCCTAGGTGATCTCAAATTTCTACTTTCTGAAAAGATATCTTATGGAGTTCTAAATTCATAATACTCTTGATAAGGCTGTTTCTCTGGACTTTATGCGCTTGAGAAGCTGCCAGCCTTTGGCAGATATTTACAGTGATTAGTAGTAACTAAGTCTTAAATCTCTCGTTTAATCTAAGTCCCATCCCACCAAAGGTTCATTCTCAAATAGATTAGTAGCATACAGGTATGAAAAGAAATTAACATAGATCACTTCAATCCAGAAAAACAGGCCTTACACCCCTAAAATACAAAGCAGCAGAGCTCTCAGACGATAATATAACAACTGTTTTCGCAGATGAATCTAGCTGTTACATCACATTCTAAGTTCTAATAAGCCTTTCTGCATTACTCTATCAGTCTGTGTTATATCTCTACATTCTCCCCAAATTGGGTAAAAAATGAAATATCAAGCCTCTAAATATTGGGCACATTCAAAGAAAGGGCTTCAGCTCTAAAACGCTGAAGTTTTTCCATGATTATCTGTTTTAGACCTGCCATTCTAATAAGAGGTTATCATTTTCGTTTTAGAGTTTAACCTCTTGCATCAATCTGAGCTCACAGCTCTGAGCTTGTCCATTCACACCTTTAGAAATAGATCTAAAAACATTTTCTACCCTCTAGGAAAATAATACCCTTCTCCCAGATGGATAAGGAGTATCCGATTTCTAATATATCTGCCCCACTGAGGTTTACTAATGCCAGTGATGAAAATTAAATGTTTGTCCTCAAATCTTTGTGTGTGTCTATGTTGTTGCTGTTTTGAAAAACAAGGGCAAGCATAGTAAAATATCCAGTTAAGCAGATGTGGTGGTTTCTCTTTTAAATAGTAGGAGGCATTTTGGAACAAATGATATGTCAACTAATGAAGTCATGTTTTATATTTTCTTCTTTTTCTCCACTGTGGTTAATAATCATTCATAATATAATTAATTATCTCTAGCTGTTTTACATATTTGTGGTATTTAAAAAATCTTGATTTCAAGAAGCAAAGCAGGGACTTCCCTGGTGGTCCAGTGTTAAGACTCTGCACTTCCACTGCAGGGGGCATGGTTTCCATCCCTGGTGGGGGAACTAAGATCCTGCATGCTGTAGAGCGCAGCACCCTCCCCCGAAAAAAAATCAAAGCGAATGTTGCTCATTTTAAGCTCTTCCTTAATCTGTTGTTTCCAAAAAACAATTATAAATCCAGTATTTACAATCTCTTTCAGAGTTAATGTCCTCAGTGAGTCAGAATTAATATAAATGATAAGTACTTCAAGTTGAAATTTGAGGTAATTTTTGGGGCTTCGCAAATTCACCATACTTTGTTCTGTTTAAATGTCCAAACAGAAGATAAAAATCTTCTAAAAGCATAATAGCTATTAATTGTTGTTTTTCTTTGAGGATCACTCATTTCAAGACGATTTATCTCTTCACAGTAAGCCTGCCTCGTTTGTTCATAGGTACAAATAAAAGATAAAGGCCTTCGTTCAGACCATTCTGTATTTTCATGTTTTCTTTCACTCTATTATTTTGTCACATCTTTTTAGGTCTCTTTGATTTGTCTGTATGGAAACCGTGTTTACAATCCATTTTATTTAGGTGTTGTGCAGTATGTTTTGTATGAAGAGCACTTTATGAGGGTGGCTTCGGTCACCTTGGCCTGATAAATGTTTTATTGAACAAAGTTCCAGCATTCATAATCCTATTTAGAAAATAGCACTTTTGAGATTAAACATTAAAGGAGAATTTCACCTCTACAGTCCTTTGTCTTATAATTTGTTTTGCTTTTTTCCAGTTTCTCGATTATAAAATTCGGGTACAGAGTGTTTTTTTTTTTTTAACTGAAGAAATGATAGAAGTATTTATATATGTAAAGAGTGAGAGAGAGAGAAGGAGACACACATAGAGAGAGAGAGAGAGAGAGAGAGAGAGATTTAAAAAACATAATCAGGGTGCAAATTTTCAAAATAGCAGTTGTTAATGAAACCTCAAAATCTTAAGAATGAAAGCTTTGGACTTAGACTGGCCAGATTAATATGATGATTCCACCACTCAATATCTGTATTATTTTCACGAAGTCAAATAATTTCTCTTCTTCTAGGTTTCTTCATCTATAAATTCTCTTATTCTAGGTTTCCTCTCTCATAATATTCTTGTGAGTAATACTTGATATAATCCATGAAATTACTTGGTATAGCACTTGAAAGCACAAATTCTCCCCAGGTTAGTTATTGTTAATAATTAACAAATATATTGCAAGGTATAGACTGCTGGTACTTTTAGGTCCACATGAACTTCTGCTTTCTTTTGATGGTGGATGTGAAGGAAGTACAGTGATGATTAAACTTTATTGCCAAGAATAGGAATACACTTTTGATACATTCCAGTTTTATAATTAAGTCAAACTTCATACATGAGCTGAAGTAGAAAAATTATTTAATCTCTTGGGCACCAGCGCCCCTGATGTGTAGGTGCTTCCTGGTGAATGTGTTAATAAAGATTGTGTCACTGAACAGGAGCCCAGTAGGAACCACTGCAGAGGTGGATTAGCAGTGTCTGCCATGGCAAAGTGTGATAAGTTGCAACACAAGTTCAGTGTGTTTGCTCACTTTGTTCCAGACATGGTTCTTTCTCTTCTAGTTTTTTCCCCATTCCAGGCCATTCTGATAAGAAAAGAGGAATATGAACAGTTGCTGAGTAATTACAGATGTTCTTAAGAGTTCTTCCTAGAGAGGAAAAAAAAACAAAACAGAGGTTAAAAAAAAAAATACAACCTCACGTCTACCTCTATTATTTCTGAGATGCTGGATTCCCCATTCTTGGGTAAATTTTTAGTTGGAGCCACAGAAGTTTCAATGGCCTCACTTGTAAGAGAATCTAAACAATTAAATCTGACCTGGGAGTACTTTGAACTGTTCATCCTTATCTGTGTCTGAGATTCTAGATTTCCTCTTACAAATATTAAAAGCGAGTGTCTGTGATGGTCCTTTATCATATGACTGGAATCAGTGTTAAAAATATGTGAAATAGGGTATCTTGCTTTGGGGAGTTTTCTACTTATACTTGCATAATTCATTCTTTCCTGTTGGTACTTATCATGATCCTATCTTTACCTAGATGAAAAATAATTTAGAACAATGTGCAGTCTTTAAATTCACGTTTCATTCTTGTCCTGTTTCCTATCATAAGTGATACCTAATGGTGGCATTTCAAGAACTGTGGGAGACATACTTAAGGAGAAGAGGATCTTTCTATCACCTGTGAAATGATATAATTTAATAGTTAAAAAATTGAGATATAATAGATATATAACATTATATTAGTTTCAGGTGTACAACGTAATGATTTTGTATTGGGGTACATTGCAAAATGATCACCACAATAAGTCTAGTTACCATCCCTTACCATACATAGTTACAAAAGTTTTTTCTTATGATGAAAATTTTTAAGATTTATTCTCTTAGCAACTTTCAAATATGCACTGCAGTACATGCTATACCTCACATCCTTATGACTTATTTATTTTATACCTGGAAATTTGCACCTTTTGACCTGCTTCACCCACTTTGCCCACCCCCACCCCCCTCCCTTCTGGCAACTACCAGTCTGTTGTCTGTATCTATGAGATTGTGTTTTGTTGTTGTTTTGCTTTGTTTTTCTATTTTGTTGTTTTAGATTCTACATGTAAGTGAAATCATATAGTATTTGTCTTTCTCCGATTTATTTCACTTAGCATAATGCCCTCAAGGTCCAGCATGTTGTTACAAATGGCAAGATTCCATTCTTTTTTGTGGCTAAGTAGTAGTCCATCTTCTTTATCCATTCATCCAACAGTGGGCATTTAGGTTGTTTCCATATCTTGGCTATTGTAAATAATGCTGCAGTGAACATGGATGTGCATATATCTTTTTAAATTACAGTTTTTGTTCTCTTTGGATAAATGCCCAGAAATGGAATGCTTTATTATATGGTAGTTCTATTTTTAATTTTTTGAGGAAACTTAATGCTGGTTTTCATGGTGGCTGCACCAAGTTACATTCCCACTAACAGTGTTCAAGGGTTCCCTTTTCTCCACACCCTCTTCAGCACTCGTTATTTGTTGTCTTTTTTTATAATTCTGACAAGTGTGAGGTGATATCTCATTGTGGTTTTGAGTTGCATTTCTCTGACGATTGGTCATGTTGAGCATCTTTTAATGTGCCTGTTAGCTATCTGTATATCTTTGGAAAAATGTTTATTCAGGTCCTCTGTACATTTTTTTAAGCAGATTGTTGTTTTACTATTGAGTTGTATGAGTTTGTTATATATTTTGAATATTAACCCCTTATTGGATATACGATTCACAAATATTTTCTCCATTTTGTAGGTTGCCTTTTCATTTTGTTCATGATTTCCTTTGCTGTGCAGCAGATTTTTAGGTTTATATAGTCCCACTTTATTATTTTTTTTTTTTGCTGCTTTTGTTTTTGGTGTCAGATTCAAAACATTATTGCTAAAACCTATGTTAAGGACATTATCATCTATGTTTCCTTCTAGGAGTTTTATGGTTTCAGGCCTTACATTCAAGTCTTTAATTCAATTTTAGTTAACTTTTGTGTGTGGTATAAGGTTTTAGTCTAGTTTCATTCTTTTTCATGTGGCTGTCTAGTTTTCCCAACACCATTTATTGAAGAGGCCGTCTTTTCCTCATTGTATGTTCCTGGCTCCTTTGTTGTAAATTAATTTACCATATAAGCCTGGGTTTATTTCTGAGCTTTCTATTCTGTTGCATTGATCTATGTGTCCTTTTTTTATGCCAATATCATACTATTTTGATAATTATAGTTTTGAAATCAGGGAGTGTGGTACTTCCAGCTTTGTTCTTCTTTCTCATGATTGTTTTGGCTATTCAAGGTCTTTTGTGATTCCATACAAATTTTACAGTTCATGTTCTGTTTCTGTGAAAAATGCATGGTTTACAGAGTCTGTAACTTTTTACATATTTTTCCAGTTGTTTTTGATATGAGGATAGATTCAATACCAAATGATCTATTGTTAGCAGAGACAGAAGTCTTCTAAGTGTACCTTTTGTTTATAACTATTGATTATATTGTTTTCATTATGAATTAAAATTTTCCATGCATTTCAGGTGATTTCTTTTTATAAGTATTATCAAAAAAAAAAGAAAAGAAAAGAAAACAGATTGTGGCAGTTATTTGTTGTAAAAATCATTCTGCCTAATAAAAGCACTTAAAATTTAGTTGCTCAAAAAATATAAGCATATTTTTAATTTTATGAATATTTGATACCTTTATAAAATTTAAAGCTGACATTAAAATATAAAGTTATTAGCTATAATTCAGATACTTTTCTCTACCAGTCTTCCAAATGAAGTTTCTATGAGGACATCAGATCAAAATATTGCAGATAACCTCAGAAATACTTTCTGAATTCCTTGATGATGAATGATATTTTCAATGTTAGTTTTTATTTGAATGCTATAGTGAACATTGCAGGGCACAGCTTTGATATGCGACATCTCTCAGTACCATCCATAATTCTGCTTAACTGTGAAATAGGGAAGGTAGATTATTTTCATAACATTTTCCCATAGGCATATTCTTTTTAATATTTTATGAATGGGTTATTATGTATATAAATCCATTTATCTTATATCAATTTTCCATCCATTTTGGTAAAAATTACTGTCATTTAATTCTGTTATATTTTCTTTAGTAATAAACATCCTATTTGACTTGTGTTTCAGTAGCTTTAAAAGCCTTTTTCTTTTTATGGGAAAGTAAATATTTTTAGTATTATGTTCTTAAAGTTATAACTAAAATGTGAAATTCATATAGCCTTATGTAAGACAAGTTAATTTCTGATGAATTTAAAATGTTCTTAGAATGAATTGAAATTTGTAAGATATATTAAATGTTAATATGTATATCTATACGTGCATTAATATCTAAATGTGTGTGTATATATGTATATATGTGTATATCTAGATATACATATATAGATAGAGATATATGGATTTCAGAATATATAAAGTATCAAATAATTAAATGATGTTTTAATAAAGCTGTACTGTCATATGTTTCCTTCCTTTACCATTTCCTTTTCCTCAGAGGCAATCATTTTCAAATCCTTTAGTTGATTTTCGTATCCTTTCATATCTTTGAACAATGTCCCTCCATTTCTACTTTTTTATTTTTAACTTATAAATATTATGTATTGATTTTCTCCTATGGAAGATTAGGATTTAGCATCCCTTAACTACTCCACACATACTTTCCTGTACTAATCTTCCCTCTATCACTATATCATAAATTTAGTCACTGTGCAATTTTATTATATTGTTTCCAAAGAAAAGCTATACAGATCTATGCCATGCAGTATCCTATGATTGCTCTTTATTTCCTTTACATCATTTTGTTTCTTGGTTACAGTGGTCTTTTATGTTTCCACTTACATAGTTTTCTATGTCCATATCACAAATTCAACTCATGATTCTCAGTTTTGTAAAGCTTCTTTGTAATATGTGTTGATAGATTAGATAATCCATTATTTTTTTTCTTTTTGAAGAAATCTCTCCGAGGGCCCTCTGACCATTTGACTCTCACACAATGGCTTCCTAGGCTTGATGAAGAGTTGTCAGAGAGATATGTTCCTCCAACCTTATTCTGGGAATTGCTCTTGTCTGTTATCTATTTGAATTGCCTGTTTCCTGAGGCCCATGACTTCTTTATTCTCATTTATTTCTTTATTACGGTGTGAAACATCCTCTAATATGATACCGAGACACGGTCATTGGGTAGCAAAGTTTCTGAAACTTAATAGTTTGAAAATATCACTATATGCCCACCTCAAACATAGAAGATACTATTTATAGATTTTTTTTTTAAACCCAACATTTGTTTATTTATTTTTTATTTTTTTGGCTGTGTTGGGTCTTCGCTTCTGTGCAAGGGCTTTCTCTAGTTGTGGTAAGCGGGGGCCACTCTTCATCGTGGTGCGCGGGCCTCTCACTATCGTGGCCTCTCTTGTTGTGGAGCACAGGCTCCAGACGCGCAGGCTCAGTAGTTGTGGCTCACAGGCCTAGTTGCTCCGCGGCATGTGGGATCTTCCCAGACCAGGGCTCGAACCTGTGTCCCCTGCATTAGCAGGAAGATTCTCAACCACTGCACCACCAGGGAAGCCCTATTTATAGATATTTTACATGCCAAACATATAAAGGGAGTTTGGTTGAATATTGACATGTAGGTTGGAAACAATTTTCCCACAGAATACAGAAGGCATGTTCCATTATGTTCTAGCTTTTAGCGCTGCTATTATTCCAATGCCATTCTGATTCATGATCCTTTGTATGAAATTATATAATTGGAACATATTTTCTTTGTACTGAGTTCTGAAATTTCATATTGATGGAATATTGTGTGGATTAACTTTCATTCAATTTGGGAAGAACTCAGATTACCATTATAATCTAAAAAATGTCTATGTTTTAGTTCTGGGAAATATATTTGAAATATTATCATTTTTATATTTAACTGAACTTTTTTGAAAGAATGTATAACCACATTCAGACTATAGTATAATGTCACAACCAGGATATTGGCATTGATATAATCAAATAATTTTATGCAGATATTTCCAGTTTTACTTTTACGTGTGTGTGTATATAGTTCTATACAGTTCTGTCATGTGTAGTTTCATGTATTCATCACTACAGTCAAGATACTAAACACTTCCATTGCCACAAGTGTTTTTTGTGTTTCCTTTTTATGACTGCATCTCCATAAAAAATTTTAAGATTTTTTGTTCTAGTTCTGTAAAAAATGCCATTGGTAATTTGATAGGGATTGCATTGAATCTAAATTGCTTTGGGTAGTATAGGCATTTTCACAATATTGATTCTTCCACTAAAGAACATGGTATATCTCTCCATCTGTTGGTATCATCTTTAATTTCTTTCATCAGTGTCTTATAGTTTTCTGCATACAGGTCTTTTGCCTCCCTAGGTAGGTTTATTCCTAGGTATTTTATTCTTTTTGTTGCAGTGGTAAATGGGAGTGTTTCCTTAATTTCTCTTTCAGATTTTTCATCATTAGTGTATAGGAATGCAAGAGTTTTCTGTGCATTAATTTTGTATCCTGCAACTTTTACCAAATTCATTGATTAGCTCTAGTAGTTTTCTGGTGGCATCTTTAGGATTCTCTATGTATAGTATCATGTCATCTGCAAACAGTAACAGTTTTACTTCTTCTTTTCCAATTTGTATTCCTTTTATTTCTTTTCCTTCTCTGCTTGCTGTGGCTAGGACTTCCAAAACTATGTTGAAAAATTGTGGTGAGAGTGGGCAACCTTGTCTTATTCCTGATCTTAGAAGAAATGGTTTCAGTTTCTACCATTGAGAATGATGTTTGCTGTGGGTTTGTCATATATGGCCTTTATTATGTTGAGGTAGGTTCCCTCTATGCCCACTTTCTGCAGAGTTTTTATCATAAATGGTATTGAATTTTGTCAAAAACTTTTTCTGCATCTATTGAGGTTTTCGTATGGTTTTTATTCTTTAATTTGTTAATACGGTTTATCACATTGATAGATTTACGTATATTGAAGAATCCTTGCATTCCTGGGATAAATCCCACTTGATCCTGGTGTATTATCCTTTTAATGTGTTGTTGGATTCTGTTTGCTAGTATTTTGTTGAGGATTTTTGCATCTATATTCATCAGAGCTATTGGTCTGTAATTTTCTTTTTTTGTAGTATCTTTGTCTGGTTTTGGTATCAGGGTGATGGTGGCCTCATAGAATGAGTTTGGGAGTGTTCCTTCCTCTGCAATTTTTTGGAAGAGTTTGAGAAGGATGGGTGTTAGCTCGTCTCTAAATGTTTGATAGAATTCCCCTGTGAAGCCACCTGGTCCGGGACTTTTGTTTGTCAGAAGATTTTAAATCACAGTTTCAATTTCATTACTTGTGATTGTTCTGTTCATATTTTCTATTTCTTCCTGGTTCAGTCTTGGAAGGTTATACCTTTGTAAGAATTTGTCCATTTATCCAGGATGTCCATTTTATTGGCATAGAGTTGCTTGTAGTAGTCTCAGGATGCTTTGTATTTCTGCGGTGTCTGTTGTAACTTCTCCTTTTGCATTTCTAATTTTCGTGATTTGGGTCCTCTCCCTCTTTTTCTTGATGAGTCTGGCTAATGGTTTATCAATTTCGTTTATCTTCTCAAAGAACCAGCTTTTAGTTTTATTGATCTTTGCTATTGTTTTCTTTGTTTCTATTTCATTTATTTCTGCTCTGATCTTTATGATTTCTTTCCTTCTGCTAACTTTGGGTTTTGTTTGTTCTTCTTTCTCTAGTTCCTTTAGGTGTAAGGTTAGATTGTTTATTTGAGATTTTTCTTGTTTCTTGAGGTAAGCTTGTATAGCTATAAACTTCCCTCTTAGAACTGCTTTTCCCTCATCCCATAGGTTTTGGATCGTTGTGTTTTCATTGTCATTTGTCTCTAGGTATTTTTTGATTTCCTCTTTGATTTCTTCAGTGATCTCTTTTCATTTAGTAACGTATTGTTTAGCCTCCATGTGTTTGTGTTTTTTACCGTTTTTTACCTGTAATTCATTTCTAATCTCATAGCATTGTGGTCAGAAAAGATGCTTGATATGATTTCAATTTTCTTAAATTTACTGTGGCTTGATTTGTGACCCAATATGTGATCTATCCTGGAGAATGTTCTGTGCGCACTTGAGAAGAAAGTGTAATCTGCTGTTTTTGGATGGAATGTCCTATAAATATCAATTAAATTTATCTGGTCTATTGTGGCATTTAAAGCTTCTGTTTCCTTATTTATTTTCATTTTGGATGATCTGTCCATTGGTGTAAGTGAGGTGTTAAAGTCCCCCACTATTATTGTGTTACTGTCGATTTCCTCTTTTACAGCTGTTAGCAGTAACCTTATGTATTGAGGTGCTCCTATGTTGGGTGCATATATATTTATAATTGTTATATCTTCTTCTTGGATTGATCCCTTGATCATTATGTAGTGTCCTTCCTTGTCTCTTGTAACATTCTTTATTTTAAAGTCTATTCTATCTGATATGAGTATTGTTATTCCAGCTTTCTTTTTATTAACATTTGCATGGAATACCTTTTTCCATCCCCTCACTTTCAGTCTGTATGTGTCCATAGGTCTGAAGTGGGTCTCATGTAGACAGCATATATATGGGTCTTGTTTTTGTATCCATTCAGCAAGCCTGTGTCTTTTGGTTGGAGCATTTAATCCATTCACGTTTAAGGTAATTATCGCTATGTATATTCCTATGACCATTTTCTTAATTGTTTTGGGTTTGTTTTTGTAGGTCCTTTTCTTCTCTTGTGTTTCCCACTTAGAGAAGTTCCTTTAGCATTTGTTGTAGAGCTGGTTTGGTGGTGCTGAATTCTCTTAGCTTTTGCTTGTCTGTAAAGCTTTTTATTTCTCCATCGAATCTGAATGATATCCTCGCTGGGTGGAGTGATCTTGGTTTTAGCTTCTTCCCTTTCATCACTTTAAGTATATCATGCCACTCCCTTCTGGCTTGTAGAGTTTCTGCTGAGAAATCAGCTGTTAACCTTATGGGAGTTCCCTTATATGTTATTTGTCGTTTTTCCCTTGCTGCTTTCAATAATTTTTCTTTGTCTTTAATTTTTGCCAATTTGATTATTATGTGTCTTGGCATGTTTCTGCTTGGGACTCTCTGCACTTCCTGGACTTGGGCGGCTCTTTCCTTTCCCATATTAGGGAAGTTTTTGACTATATTCTCTTCAAATATTTTCTTGGGTCCTTTCTCTCTCTCTTCTCCTTCTGGGACCCCTATAATGTGAATGTTGTTGTGTTTAATGTTGTTCCAGAGGTCTCTTAGGCTGTCTTCATTTCTTTTCATTCTTTTTTCTTTATTCTGTTCTGCAGCAGTGAATTCCACCATTCTGTCTTCCAGGTCACTTATCCGTTCTTCTGCCTCAGTTATTCTGCTATTGATTCCTTCTAGTGTAGTTTTCATTTCAGTTACTGTATTGTTCATCTCTGTTTCTTTGTTCTTTAATTCTTCTAGGTCTCTGTTAAACATTTCTTGCATATTCTCGATCCTCCTGGATCATCTTCACTATCATTATTCTGAATTCTTTTTTATTGAAGGTTGCCTATCTCCACTTCATTTAGTTGTTTTTCTGGGGTTTTATCTTGTTCCTTCATCTGGTACATAGCCCTCTGCCTTTTCATCTTGTCTATCTTTCTGCGAATGTGGTTTTTGTTCCACAGGCTGCAGGATTGTGGTTCTTCTTGCTTCTGCTGTCTGCCCTCTGTTGGATGAGGCTATCTAAGAGGCTTGTGTAAGTTTCCTGATGGGAGGGACTGGTGGTGGGTAGAGCTGAATGTTGCTCTGGTGGGCAGAGCTCAGTAAAACTTTAATCCACTTGACTGTTGATGGGTGGGGCTGGGTTCCCTATCTGTTGGTTGTTTGGCCTGAGGCAACCCAACACTGGAGACCACCTGGGCTCTCTGATGGGGCTAATGACAGACTCTGGGAGGGCTCACGCCAGGGAATACTTCCCATAACTACTGCTGCCAATGTCCTTGTCCCCACCATGAACCACAGCCACCCCCGGCCTCTGCATGTGTAGCCTGTTGTAGAATGGAGGGGTTTATGGATTGAAAATGTATTTCAGCATACAGAAATAAGTCCACAGTTGGAAAGAGGGGTCATTGAGATGGTTTAACGCTGGTTGTTTCAACTTATTAATTTGTGGGGAAAAAAGCAAAAACCCAATTGTAAACTTCTCAGTGTTAGAACCTTGCCTTACTTACCTATTTCCTATCACAAACACTAGGACCATGTCTGAAATTGAGAAGGCACTTAGTGAATGTTTACCAAGCAAGGAATTGCAGGTGTTTGTGCAGTCTATGTGCAAATGATTGTGGTAGGTAACGAAGAAGGATCAAGAAGCAATTTGAACAAATTTATCATGAACTCTAAGTGCCCTTATCTGTAGCTATTTTCCTAAAAGGGAGAGAATCTCCTTAAATTATTATAAGCATCTTTCTTAGTCACCCCCTAGACCCCTCCCAACCTGCTCCTAACACCACCCCCTTGGTATCCTCAAAATCAGTAAATCATCAAAATTGGATTTGAGGAATCAGACTAATTTGAGCCATTTCACAGTAATTATAATAGTATGAAACAAACATGATACCAATACCAAATGCTCAGAATATCCAGAAAATCGCCATGCCCCTCATATAAGATTCTCTTTTATTCTGGGTGTTTAATCTGGAGGTTAAAATTGACGGTGTATGCTTCTGCTAATTGATATGCCAGAGGTTTGCAGATCTCAGGCAATATTGTTAATAATTTCCCACCAGCAGCTTGTGGCATGATCATTAGTACCCATGGACTTCACACTGGTGAGCTCTGACAGCATTCATCAGATTGTGCCAGCATTTCTATTCAGAATCCTGTGTCTCCTGTTGAGTGTGAAGAGTTGGACAGAATGCAAGAGGAAGGTGTCAGTGTTCAAGTGATACCACTGGGTAATATGTCAACTGATTTTTCTGCCCACACTGAAATAGCTCAGGGATAGAAGGAGTCCACATAATACCAGAAGCAATTAAGATAACAGACAATTATTTTGTTTCCTATTTTTTCTTCTGTATCAAGTTAGATAGAGCAGGCATACAAAAAAAAAAAAGGAGGAAAAAAAGGCCTACAATAGCAGTCTGCCTTGCTCTGTACACTTGGGCAGATTGTGTGAAAGCTTTTCTCAGAAAAGTTTGATTTGGTCAATTTTTGCATTCTTAAGAACAGAGTTATCCAGTTAGAATATTTATAAATAAAAGCAATTTTACAGAGTTCAGATATATTGACCACTCATTAAAGGGCTTCTGTGGCTGGTAGCTTACGAATTTTTTTTTTTTTTTTTTTTTTTTTTTTTTGCGGTACGTGAGCCTCTCGTTGTCGGCTCTCCCGTTGCGGAGCACAGGCTCAGCACGCGCAGGCTCAGCGGCCATGGGTCACGGGCCCAGCCGCCCCGCGGCATGTGGGATCTTCCCAGACCGGGGCACGAACCTGTGTCCCCTGCATCGGCAGGCGGACTCTCAACCACTGCGCCACCAGGGAAGCCCTACAATTTGGTTTTTATATGAAGTACTCATTTAGATAAAATTGTATCTCAACTTCTCAATCTTGCAGTTATTAATATGAACATCTACAAATCTCAACCATTCTGCTCCATATTCATTTTATTTGCATGAAGTTGTGCAGATTTGGGGGAAAAAATCCCTGTTCCAAATGAGTGTACTAATGTGGAGACACTGGCTGATATGAACCATGTTTTTCCTCCAATAACATTTACCTGTACTTTGTTTTTATTCCTATAAATGTAAACACTTTACAGTCTTGTTTATATTCCTATAAATGGAAACACTTTAACATGTCATTTTCCAATTCATATTGATATTGAATAATGATAAAAAAAACTACATGAAAGTCCTTTCTCTTCCATAAGGGGGACATTCAAATATGCAAAACTGGGTTTTATTGTTGTTTTCAAAATTATATAGATTGTGCATTCTTCATGGCTATCCTGCAATTTCTTATTCTGATTATTTCTTACGCTAACTTTAGTTATCTCTATTTAAATACAAGTCCTTCTTGCGTGTGTTTTCTTTTCCTTTTCTTCCTTTTTTATCCCCTCCTGTCTCTGCAGAGCTCTGTGGTTCTGAAATACAGCGCATAGTACACTTAAATAGAAGAATGTTTGGTTGGGGGAAGAAGTTTATACGGCTTGTCCAGACTATCTCACTGAGTCCAATTTCTCAAGCTGTTAACACTTTGAAAGGGAAAAATTAATTTGGCTCTCACATTCTAGAAAGGGGGACAAAATGTTAGAAAATATTGTTTAGTTGCTTTAGAAGAGACAGCTTGATATGAGGTGCATTTATATTATTATAAATTAAGGAGACACATTTCTAGATAGAGGTGAAACATTCTCTTTAAAGTATTTATTAATAATTTCAAACACTTCCTTTTTGTCCATGGGGAAGTACCAGGACAAGTTAGAGAAAGCAATGTAGGAAACACAGAGAGCGTTCTAATAAACTCAGCAATAAATAAGAACATTGGAATGAGCTGCATGTAACTAGGGAGACCTATAAGGCATTATGGAGTTAGTGTCAGGGATTCTAAAACATAGAAGGATATGCTGTTGGACACATTCAGAGACCACAAATTGAACTTTAAATGTATCAACCACATAAGAAGAGCAAATGAGCAGAAATTAACTAGCTGCTTAATACCAGTGATAATTATTTAATAAATGAAAGTAGATATGTATATTGTCAACTCTTATTTTTTAATTTTTAAAATTGATATATGTTTATATATTATAAAATGCCCATGTATTAAGGAGACAGTTCTGAGAGTTTTGCCAAATGTATACACATGTTTAAGCATCACACAAATTAAGGTATAGAATATTGCCTTCACTCTGGAGATTCCCCCCATTCCTTTCTTCTTATCTCACAGGGACAATCACTATGCTGATTTGTATCTATCTCTTTAGATTACTTAAACTTTATGGAAATGGACTCAGAATGTATGCAGTCTTTTGTTTTGAATTCTTTCACTCAGCATTTAAATAATTGTTTTCATGCTATTGTGTGAATCAGTAGTTCATTTCTCATAATTTGAGTAATATTGCATTATATGAATATATCACAATCTGTTTATCTATTCTCCTGTGAGGGACATTTGAGTTGTTTCAAAATATTACTTTTAAGAATAAAGCTGCAATGACCATTCTTGTAATCAATCTATATTTGTGGGTATATATTTTTATTTTTCTAAAAATAACATTTGGATTGAATTGTTGCATCATAAAATGTATATGATAAACTTAAAAAAAACAGTTTTCCAAAGTTGTTGTACAAGTTTACATCCCACCTGTAATGTGTGAAAATCAAATTACTTAGTACATCTTCTGATATTTGCTTATTACTCATTAGTCTTTTTTTCCACAGTAGTGGTGCACTGTGGTATCTTATTGTGAAATTTATTGGCATTTCTCTGATGAATAGTGATATTGACCATCATTTTCATGCTTATTAGCTATTAGCCATTTATATATTTTATTTTTTTGTGGAGCCTGTCCAAGTTTTTTTGCCCATTGGTTTTCTTTTATTTTTATTGATTTGTTGCATGTTCTTATGTATTCTGGATATATAAGTTTATATCAGAAATGTATATGTGAATATTTCTTCTCAATCTGTGGCTTGCTTTTTCATTTCCTTTAACAGGATCTTTTGATAAGCATGTTGTTTTTTATGATTGTTTACTTAAGTATCCATCTATGTTTTCTTTTAGGAGCTATAATTTTAGCTTGTATATTTTTGTGTTAATTTTTTATGTATAATATGATGCAAGGTTAAGCCCCTTTCCTTAAAAAAAAGCTAGTAGATACAGTTTCATTTGTTGATTTTTTTTCTTTCTCACTTAGTTAAATTAGTGTCTTTGTTAAATATTTAACCACAGAGTGGGAATGTGTTTTCTGTTTTATTGAACTCTTTGATTTTTCTATGCCAATGCTACACTCCCTTATTTTAGCTTTATAGTAAGACAGATTTACATAGCATTAATTCCCTGAACTTGATCTGCCTTTACAAAGTATTACTTCCCTATAAAAATGTTAGTGTTGGCTTGTGAATATCTGGAAAAAAGTATGCTGAAATAACTCTATTTTGAAAGAATACATGTCTTTACACTATTGAGTCTTTTTACCAATGAACTTGACATACTTCTCCAAATATTTATACCTTAATTATTTTCTTTAAGCAATGTCTTGTGTCTTGGCTGTTGTGGTCTTGAAGGGGTATCCTTGTGTGGGAGCATCCCTATGTAGTCTGCATGTGACCAATGGCTTTGGTGGGAGAGCTATATCTGATGTGCTCACCAATCACGTCTTTCCCCAGGATGGGCTAGCAGCTGTTACCTTGGTAGGAGGTGGGGCTGGAGATGGAGGGGCTAGAGCCAGAGCTATTTGTTGGCTGGGGCTCCTTCTCTGCTCAGTGGCTAACACTACTCCCCTGGGAGTCGGGATGGGTCCTAAGTTGCTGGAGCAGAATCCCTGAGGGTCCGGTCTGAGTTGGTAACATTCCCTCTAAGTGTGTGCTCTTTCCAGCACTGGCACCCTCGCTCCAGAGGGAAGCATTGCTGGAGTAAGAGGGCGTAGAGCTGGCTCTCAGTGTGGGTCAGGGTGCAGACTGAGGTAGCCCTGGACCCAGTCAGAGTTCCAGACTGCCCCTGATGTACTGCCTCCATAAGTGCCAGAAATGGCTGCCGCTGCCCCTTTCACTTTCCCTCCTGGGTCTGAGCTGACTCTGTCCCTCACAGCTGAACACTCCCCTTGGCTGCTCCAGCCCTTGCCCTTGTATGGAGCTGCATCCTGAAGCACGTGGGGCTGGAGGGGGTGCTAGGCTTAGACTGTTGCCTGCGCCAGAGTGATTGCAGGGAACCAACCAGAGTCTTGTGCAGTTTCAATATGCTTTCTCAGCCTTGTTTCGGGAGTAGGTAAGTGAGTGTGCGCTCTTCAAGAGAAGAGTCTAGTTTTCTTAGCTGTGTACCCTCTCAGGGGCACAGGTCCTGACCTGATTGCTTCTTTTCCCTTCCTTCCCGATTCCGTGTGGATCTTTCTTACAGCCTTCATTGTACAAGTGTCTCACTGCCAGTCTCCAGTTAATTTTCAGTGAGACTTGCTTAACATGTATTTTTGATGTGTTTATGGAGGAGGTGAGTTCAACATCCTCCTTCTGCACTATCTTGATCTTCCTGGTCCAGTGTAGCATTTTACTTAGTGATCTTTAATGTCTGCTCTCTTCAATGAACATCCATACCAATTTGAATTCCATAAAGTATCAGACAGTCTGAATTCAGATATGATAGTCCTTGGAAATATTATAATTTTATATCACTTTAAGAATAAAAATGATAACATAAAAATTAAGTACTCAAGCCCCAAGGCAGGGGAAAAAACTTGCTTAGATTTTGAGACATATTCAGTGGGGGTTGAGATTGAAGATATGTTCAGTTTCTCTTAAATACATATAATTGATTTTACTCACATATAAATAAGGGTTTAGACTAGGAATACCAGACTATTGCCTAGTTGTACAGACCTGGGTTGTGTACAGGTATCTGTTAAATCTGCTTAACCACCTTCTCTGTCTGAGAGATATGTCCATGGCTTTGGCAAAGTGATTAAAGCCACTATTCTTTCTTTTTCCACTGCTGTATTCCAGGGGACTAGAATACTGCCTGGCACATAGAAGGAAATCAATGAATATTTGTCTCAGGCATTTACCAAAAAAATAGGTGCACAGACCTAAGTTAGATTTTGAATGAGTTACTTAAATTATCTGGGCATGAATCAGTTTTAATGTATTCAAAAGGCATAAAAGAATAGCTACTGTCTGCCTTCCATTTTTTGTAAGTAGTTTGTGCCCATCAATGTGTTTTATTTGCAAGTGTTTGGAAAACTGTAACAAACACTATGAATATGAGGTAATATTTTCAGAGATTACACACATACACACACAGAGCAAGTGCATCACATTAGTTTTTTTGTCTGTGTGTTTTTTTTTTGTTTTCTTTTTGTTTTGTTATGTTTTTTTGGTTATCCAATCATAGTTCTTTTTTGCCCCATAGGGAGGTGCCAAATGGTGAAATAAACCAAAAAAGTATATACTGGAGAAAAGTATACTTCTGATATTAATGCTACACAGATTAGTTATTTAAAGTTGTTTTAAGAGTTACTTACAAATGTCATGATTGTAAATTTGAAAATAATTAAATACATTGTTGTTTCATTTATATAATCAAACATTTAATATAGATTTATCCCATAGTTAAATAAGTGCCAAAGAAAGAACCTAGCCTATGCTTCTTATATGAGCCCTATTACTAAGAATGCAATAGACAAAACATTAACTTCAACATGTTCTAGAAAAGAATTTAGCAACAGAAGCAAAGCCTGGAATCTAGTCTTGGTTTCTTGTATAACTTGGCCTTCGACCCTGTGTGAAATGACCCTACCTTTATGTTTTCTTTATGTTTAACAAATGTGCTTAATTTAATAACCCTGTTTCCAGCAATGTCACAATATTCTTTTAGAATCACATCTGTTAATATATATGGAAATTACATTACAAAGAGACAGCCTTAGGAATTTCAAGTGCTTCATTTATTTTCATTCATGTATCTTTAAACACCTGAGAGAAGTGATGATTGTTCTTTTCTGGCCTCTGTAAATAGAGAGAGCTCAAGTACCAGGAAAGGATTCAGAGGAGGGCCTTCAAGGAAATTAAATGGTCTGAAAATTAAATACATTATATAAAGGCTAAAAGAACTTAGGTTAGAGAAAAAGACAGTAAAATTGATTGTTAGGCAAATTTAATATATATGGAACATGAGGAACATGCAGGGCCTCTACCACCACGTGGCCTTGTGAGCAACATGAATAATAAATAGAATTTAAAAATAATAAAGTTACAGTAATGGCTAAAAGGGCTGAGTAAGAATTGGTTTTATGGTGTTTATGGTATTTTAAGTTGTGATATTTCATTAAGAAAGTTTAAACAAGCAAAGGAGTTGATGTTATGGATTGAATATTTCTCACCTCCAGAATTCATGTGTTGACATCCTAACCCCCAAACTGATGGCAACTAGGAGGTGTGGACTTTGATAGGTTAGACAGGTCATGAGAGTGGAGCCCTATTCAATGGAATTAGTGCCCTTATAAAAGAGACCCCAGAGAGCTTTCTTGCCCCCTCTGCCTTTGAGGACACAGCAAGAAGATGGCAGGCAGTCTGCAAACAGGAAATAGGCTCTCACCAGACACCAAAAACCGCTGGTGCCTTGATCTTGGACTTCACAGCCTCCAAAACTATAAGAAATAAATGTTTCTTGTTTAAGCCCCTCAGTCTATGGTATTTGTGGTATAGCAGCCCAAATGGACTAAGGCAGTTGATCGCCTTCTATACTTAATGACTAGCCTCACCTAATTTTCTAAAAACAAACCTTATTTTGGTTGAAGGGAGGAGGAATGAGTCACTGGAAAAACAATACAAAACAAAAAAACGAGAAGAAAACAACAAAAATATTTAAATTCCTGGGCATGTTTTCAGCTAGAAGTTTCCTTGTGCTGCAGCTCTCATAAAAGAATCACAAGCAGAAATACAAAGTCAAGAGGATATTTTGCATGTAAGCTTCCCCTTATCCTTCCTGACTGTAACGTGGATGCATATTTGATACTAACGTCTCTACATTTTTGGAAATTAAGAGGCTTGCAGTAGCTCGTATCCACAGGATAAAAAATGATTTCAATACAGTGTGACTAGGAGAAATAGATGAAGGGTATCTTTACTCAAGGAGTCAGTAGTCTTGATGGAGAGGAAGAGAGCATCAGGGTTTCTTAAATTAGCATGGAATGAGAAGTGGAATGCAAGAATCCATGTGGATGCTCTGGCAAGGGACATGCTAGGAAACACCCCAGCTAAAGAGGGAGGTCTGGACTGTGGGGGTCTGGTCGTAAAGAGCCATGGCTGTCCTCTGACAGGAGGGGGCTGCAGTACGGAGGCTTAAATTCAAATTCTGACTCAACCACTTGCTAACAGTGTAACCCTGTTTCTTATATTCTCTATGTTTGAATTATTTTGTTTTTAAATAAGTAAAATGAATAATTTCACAGATATTCATGTTTGAGCATTAGATGAATGATCATATATCAATATGTATCATATTTATTTGAAGTTTATTGATGAAAGAAGATAAAAAGAGAAAGACTGACCTGTTCTTTTTTTGCATTTATTTATTTATTTAAAATATTTTATTTTTGTATAATTTTTAAAGGTTTATTTTCCATTTACAGTTACTACAAAATATTGGCTGTATTCTCTGTGTGGTACAATACATCCTTGAGCCTATCGTACACCCAGTAGTTTGTACCTCCCACTTCCCCATCCTTTATTGCCCCTCCCCCCCAACTGGTAACCACTAATTTGTTCTCTATATCTGTGAGTCTGCTTCTTTTATGTTATATTCACTAGTTTGTTGTATAGGACTAACTTGTTCTTGATAGTATCACGGGGATTGTGAACTGTTTGAAAGTTATGAGAACTGTGAATGAAGACTTTTCCCTTTTCCATGCCCAGAGAGGTAGCATGAAAATACTAAGAAAAACTGATCTGAGTATATCCTAAAGTAATCGTGATATAAATGTGCATAGAGTGATGTCATAAGTAGGGTAGACTTAGGGCTATTTTCCCCAAAGAAGTTTCACACTGTAATGGAATTGTAATGGAATGGTGTGTAAAGGAATACACAATTTTACAGATGTCAACTATTTTTATGTGAATAAATTTTATGAAATGAGATAAAAGTAAGAAGGGAATGTAGAGAAGAAAGGTTAAAACTTGTGCCATGATCTGCTTCTTAGACATGAAGTTATTTTAAGAAAAAAAATTTTGCAAAGCCTTCCATTTCTCAACCCTTCTCCACTATTTTCCTCTGCACCTAGAACTACCATGCTTTTGTCAAACAACTAAAATAATTTTTCTTTTGGCGTCTTTTGTTATACACATGAAAAGTCAAGCATAAATAAAACAAAAAATAATCCAAATTAGGAATTATAAGAACCAAATTAATTTTACCTTCAAAATCTTGACATTTTAAATTTATATCACATGTAAGCAGTTGCAGGTAGATGCATTCATAATTGAAATAACTATCAATTAAATGTATATTATAATGAGATAAAATGAATTATTAAGTATCTATAATAAACATCTTATCATCCTAATATTTCATGGAATTATTTAAAGGAAACAAAGAAAAACAATCAGAATCACAAATACATTTTGAAGGCTGCATATATCATTAAACTTAAACTAGCATTGAAACATTTATTCATTCATTAATACTTACTTCTTAGATGGCCACTTCTTTGGATTTCCCAGAAAAGTCAGAATTCAAAAATGTTCCCTATACTAAATAACACAGAATCTTAGGATAGCTTAGAATTAGGAAACAGTTTTAGTTATAAAAACAATCATCCTTTTAACCATAAAAATGGTGAACTGGAGTACACCCATTCTTTTGAAGTTCAAGAAATTAAAAACCATTTTTTAAAATTTCACTCTTCTATTTGAAGTAATTGCCTCAATCTAGTTAAATCAACTCTGGTGGTTGTAGTATGGAAGACTGTAGGAAAAGTTTAGATGTTATCTTTTTAATGACTTCTTAAAATAGTGTTTGTTTAATTGCATATTAAATAATTATTACTTCAAACACGAAATTACTATAAGGGACAGAAAAGACATTGCCAACATTTTTGGCTATTGTGTACAGAGACTAAAGATATATAGTTTTTTTTTTTTTTTTTTAATTTGGAAGTATTGATCCAGTTACTCCAGTTACAGCTCTTAATTTGAATGTCCACTGATTAATAATATTTATTTCTTATGCTAATTATGGACTTCTACAATCAAAAGGCTAAAATTCTTATTTTCATTTTTTGAGTCTAATATTTTCCAATAGTGATTGAGATTTTATTCTGGTATATTCTTATTAATTGTCTATTAAGACATCAGTGATAGAGTGATTTACATAGATATTGCTTAAATAACACATGAACTTAAATTTCTCAGCATGTTTGCCTTATATTTACCTTCAATTTTTTTTTGCTCTTATATTGCAAAAAAGTAAATGGAAAAAACAGTCAACCACCAATGTCTTCCCTTCACTTGATCATCTTCAAATAGACTTGCATCCTTGCCTTATGGAAAAATACGTTCTCAAATGCAGACAGTCCTTTAGGGAAAAGTAGGTTATACTAAGAAGTAAATAAAGCAGGGGTTCAAGCTTTAATCTAAATGAATTATACTGAGATGAGTTCATTATAACTCTCCCATAAATTCTTCTGCTTATATTTAAAGAAAAAAGAGAGAAAAAGAAGGAAAGAAAGAGAGAAAAGAGGGAATACAGGGAGGGCGGGAAGAAGGGAGAACGGGAGGAGCAGGCAGGGAGAGAAAAGAGTAGCAAGTAGGAAAGGAGAGGAGGAAGAGTGGGAAAGAAAGAGATGGAATGGAAGGAGGAAATTTTATTCTATAATTATTTATGGAAATAAGTATCTGTTCATGTTAAACCCAAGTTCAAGTCTCTACATCCCCCCTCCATGAAAAATGTGTTTCAAGGACTAACAGTTCAACTCGTAGTCACTCTTCTCTATTCCAGCCCTTCTTCAAAAACTTCTTGTTGTATACCTTTCGATTTCTTTTTGACTGATTAAGAGTAAAGCTTATTTAATAGTCACATTTACTCAAAATAACTACCAAGAATACTACCAGAGAGAAACGGAAACACAATGCGCACAAAGCAAGGGTGTGAAGTTTATGTCAGATCATCCAGGTGTTGTGGGTACTGGATGCTTCCTGAACCATCCAGATGCTTCTCTGTTGCCTGTCCACAACTTCTGTTGTGTTTGTGTGGTGAAAAGCTTTTATTTCATTTCTTCTGGGTAAATGTGAAATATCGTAAGACTAGAGGTGAATGAGCTGGTGATTATGAATAGCATTCTTTGGGCTTTCCATCCTTAAGGGCAAGCTTAGCAGATGTAACAAACAATATTCTCTGAATGACAAGCAGAAAGGTTCACATCTGCCTAATTTACAAGAATCACAATTATAGCAGCAATAAACAACAACAATGAAACTCAGCACTGTCATTAAGGAAAACTGTGTTAGCAAGTAAATAAGAGAAAAGAGCATGTTTCATCATGACTGAGAAGGCAGGTTTTGTCTTCCTTTGAACCATCAGGTTTCCTTTACTATGACAGATATCTGAGAAATGCAGGATGCAAACTGCTTTACATCTATAGACAAATTGTTGAGAAAAATAAAAGTATGAGACTCCAATGTTTATAAGTACCCATCATATCTTGGCTAATCCAGTATGTTTTCTTCAGAGGTAATCAGAAATGTCAGGAGTCAGGTCATATTTGACACATTATATCATAGCAAAATTAGGATTTAAAAAATCCTGCAACAAATGTTTGATATTTCCTTTGCTTATATAATTTTTTGCAGATAAAAAAATGAACTAAAATCAAACCTGTAGAAAAGTTAAAAGTTACAAAACTTATTTATATTTTCTGTATCATTTGGAAGTAAGTTGGCAACATGATAACCCATAACTCTTGAATACTTCGGTGTATATTTCCTACAAACAAGGATATTCTTCTACACAACTGCAATGTAACCACTAGAATCAGGAAATCAGCATTAATACACTACTATCTTCTAATCCTTATACACCACTGGAGTTTTGCCTAGTGTCAATATAACATCTTACATATCTAATGGATCAAATTCAGAATGTCTTTTTCTTTTAACTTTTATCACCTTGACACCTGAAAAAATTATGGGACATTTATATAGATCTCCCTTCAATTTGGGTTTTTGTCTTCTTTCTTCACCATTAGGTTAAAGCTGTGCGTCGGCAGGAATGTCAGAGAAATGATTCTTTGCTTCTCTTGTTGCTTCCCAGATTTTGACTTGCCCTGTTAATGAGGATGTTTACTTTCATCATTTCCAGTAGGTGGTGTCTGCAGGGCTTCTCTGATGTAAAATGTATTCCCTTTTGCTTTGTAATTAATTTTTTTTTGAGGAGATACTTTGAGATGATATAAATATTTTATTCCTATCAAACTTTCAATTTAAACTTTATTAATTTATATCAACATGAACTCATGGTTTCCTATGTTATACAGAGAATAACAGTCTATTAATATAATTATCATTTTGATAATGAATATTTCCCATATATGTACAGTCACAACTCCTTTAAAATGATCCTCATAAATTTTTGCTACATCCTTTTTATTCCTGGCAGAGCAAAATATGTCCAATTCATCTTATATTTTCTTTGTCCCAGGCCGGGAAATAACCATTTCTAAAGGTATCCTTGATTCCTTTTGATGCAGAATGGTATTTACAAGTCAAGATCTGGAGCTAGTTCTACACATTGCTGTCGGGTTGCCACTGCTCCCAGATCTTCTGAATGAAAAGAGTTAGGGAAAAAATATATATATTGCAAGTGCATTCACTTATATATACTGAAAAGCTGTGTATTATACACCAATATTCCCAACTCTGCTACAGTATCATTGTAGTTTTCTTTCTTTCCATATTTGCAATTTCTTCTGTACCTCTAGAAACCCAGCTCTCATTACTCCACTTATCAAGGCTGCCAGTTGCATTTGTTTATCTGAAATACAGATAAACAAATTTATCTGTTCTGTGTTTTATCTGGCAACTCTACCTGTATATATGTAGCCAAATCCTGGGATTGCCATTACACTCCCTCCCCTTATATATTCAGGCCCTAGGCTGCCTCTCCATGTGGATGCATTACTCATCCTTCTCTGAGACCCCATGCTGATCCTACCCTCTGCGGGCTGGTCCTCCTCAGCCTACATATTATCTCCCTCCCCCTATACGCATGCCTTTCTTATGCTGTCCAGGTTCTGACTCCCATAAAA
The DNA here is from genome assembly GCF_039906515.1 of Pseudorca crassidens. Taxonomy (NCBI): domain Eukaryota; kingdom Metazoa; phylum Chordata; class Mammalia; order Artiodactyla; family Delphinidae; genus Pseudorca; species Pseudorca crassidens. Next base: position 42,631,293 of record NC_090311.1, on the reverse strand, counting down.
ATTAAAAACTTTTATTCGGTGAAAGCTTATGTGAGATGGATGAAAGGCCAAGCTACATATTGGGAGAAAATACTTGCAAACTACAAATCCTGTAAAGACTCAGTATCTAGAACATATCAAGAACTACCAATATCCAATGGTAAAAACTAAACTATACAATTAGAGAATGGGCAAAAGATATGAACAGGCCACTGGTTAAATATTTGAAACTGAACCTCTCCCATATTTTAGAGAAAAATTACTGTCCTAACTTTTAGTTAAATATATTGCAAACAGGTATAGTGTGTGTGTGTGTGTGTGTGTGTGTATAAATTTATAATATATGTGTGCACATATATCATGTTAATATAATATATGTATAATAAATATTTATGTGTATGTATAGTATGTGTGTGTGTGCATGTGTGTATGTTGTGTTTGCTAAATTGTAGGAAGATTACAATTAAAAGGAATAAAGGCTAGGTCTACACATGACAGACCCAAGATTAAAGTTTATGATCAAAATTTATTCATGTATATCAGGGATGAAGTTACTACACATGGGAACAAGTCTGTTTTTGTGAAGAAACTTTTAGTGGAACACAACCATGTGCATCCCTGTAGGTATTTCCTATGGCTGCTTTTGTGGTACAGGAGCTTAGTTAGGTAATTGCAACATTGATCATAGGGCCCACAAAACCTAAAATGTTTAATAGCTAGCCCTTCAGAGCAGAAGTTTTGGCAACCCCTTATTTAGATGGTTAGGATTCACAGTGTCAAATAACGCTGATATTTGAATCTCTGATTCTCTGAAGACACAACTAATTTTAGTTTTAGTCATTCATGTTATTTTACTCCCTTATTCGGTTTAAATTCTTAATTTTCTCCAAGTCTGCTGCTGCTTTGTATTTGTAATAACTAACTCAGTAATATTTTACATCTTAGATTGTTTGATAACACTGTACAAACTAATGCTTTGTTATTCTGAGAGGAGGACAGTTCACACTGGCTTGTGGAATCTGAATATCTCTTGAAAGGCATAGAGAAAACTGAGAGGACAGATGATGTGTTCACCCTTGGTGACAATTTTGCTACATTTCTTAAACTCAGTTTGGGTTTTTCTGTGCCTTTTTTTTCCTCTTGATAACATCTTCAAGTTATGCAAAAATGTTACCTAATGTTCAGTTTTTCGCAGTTTAAATGACAGGATAAGTGTTTATTCATAGATCTCATTGGAATTTGAAATAACCAAGAAAGGTCACTCTAAGAAATTACAGAGTTCTAAGACAATTGATTAATTTTCCCTCTAAATCCCAACAGTATTAGTTTTCTCCCTTTATGCTTTTTATCATTATAACTTGCATAAATGGAATAGAGGATACCTCTGAGTATCTCATTTGAGAGCAGGACTACTTTTAAAAGTTCATTATATTAAATTTTGAAAAATAACATGTGACATCACAACCTGTATAATGTTTTAATGTTTATCATAATGGGTCACTTTGCCAAGTTCTTATTTTAGTATGGTATGAATCTCTTACGTGGTAACATTCTTTTCTTCATTTGAAAAACAAATCTTAATGCCCAGCATCCAAAATAATATTTTTTAAAACATAATTAGAATAAAATGTTAACATCAATACAGTAATAAATCAATCTCTATTATATTTCAAAATCATCACCAGCATGGAATGTATTTACTACTCTGACATTAATATCATCAGAGTTTTGAATGGGAGGTCAGTCAGTGGCTTTCAGATCTCTCTCATCATTGCATATAAGAAATAAGTACAAATATATATATATATATATATATGTTAAAGTAGATAGAAATATGCACAGATAATTTTGATTCCCTTTGATGTTTATAGCATTTAATATAAAACTAAAAAGATCAATGTCAGAAGTAGTCTATTACTCTTTAAACATATCAAAGCATATAATATACAGTTATTTTTTGTAACATGTAATATATACTTTTTCTTTTTTGTAGAATACTATGGAAGTACTTAGACAATAGAATAAAATATTAGTGATATAGGCACTCTACCTTCTTGCCATACCTTTCGGTATGAAGTATTCATCATGTGTCTTGAAGCACATATTAAATAAAAATGCAGCTTTGATATTTTCCAAGTGGCATTTAAACTAAAGTTAGATTTTTTAAAAATTCAATTCCCCAGAGTCAATTTTTTCAATTAAAAATATTTCAGAATTACATTGTTCAACATCTTATAAAAGGAAATAAAAATGTACTATACAACAGGATTTTGATTTACAGAAGCTTTAAGAACTATAGAGAAATTAAAAGAAACATGAAACAAAAGACAATAGATAATGTCTTGTGTTTATATTCACCAGTTATATTCACCAGCATTGCTGTTTATTTTTAGAACTCAAGAGATTGGAAGCATGATGGTCACCTAAATGAACTACTTAGTTTATCCTTGAGTATGGAATCTTCTTTGTCAGTCTCCTGTGAAATTTAGTGATTGCCTTTCTAACACTTCTTCATGTCAAGCAAGCTTGGTGTCTTTGATAAAGAGAAGGTTAGCTGTCAAAGTAACTTTCACTCATATGTCAGAATTGTGCAAATATTTAGAGAAAAGGAAATGAGACCAAAGGTTTAGGGCTGAAATTCAATTGTAAGAGATATAAAACATTCATAGAAGAGTATGGGTCTTTAAATTTAACACTCTCTGTGAAAAAAAAAAATATCCAAGAACTATAAAAAGGAAGATCTTTTGTGTCTCACAGGTTTTCTCTAGAGTAGAATGAATGCATAGAGTACCATCATGTTTTTAAATAATTCATTAAGAATGATAAATCAACTCTCCTGATTCTACATTCATGTTCATTATCCAAACACTGATGATAGTTTGATTTCTTGATGGAAATTTTTCTAGAAGACAAAGACATGCAAATAAGCAAATCTGGGTATCTACTGCACTTGAAATTAATTTTTTATTGAAATTAATACTTTGGCACTCTGTGTTTTAAACTGTAGCAATAAGAGCATTTATGAAAACAAAAGTAACTTGAATTGTTGAATGTGTCATCTATTTCCTCTTTTATTGGACAAGTAGGATATTATAATTTTCTGATAATATTTGTATCCAGTCTGGCACCCCTGTGCATATATTGCCAAAAGGGAAATGTTAAAATTTTAACTTATCTTTTCCACTTACTGGCAAAACTTAATGCATCTGTCTAAAATGGAGGTGCACATTTTATACTTACCTTATTAATATGCAAAGTTTAATAGCTATAGAATCAAATCATTTAATTTCCAGTAGTGGTATGAGAATATATCAGAGTTCAGCAAAGTTGTTTCTCTTTCTGATATCATTTATCCCTTAGTATAAGGATTAGGTATATTTCAGGGACCCCTTAAATTAGTCACATAATTCACCTTAAATAGAGTAGGCCCTCAAAGATAGTAGAAGCTGCTAGCTGATTTACATTCATGGTTTCATAGATTGGGGAAGTGTTTCTGAAGAGGTCACTCTTAAGTTACTCTTTCTTTTATTTTCTTTTTTTCCTTTTTTTTAACTGAAGTATAGTTGACTTACAATATTACAGTTGACCCTTGAACAACACATGGGTTAGGGTGCCAACCCTCCATGCAACTATAACTTATAGTTGGCCTTCAGTGCACTCTATTCCTCATTATACATGGTTCCTACTTGTCTGTGGTTCCACATCTGCAGATTCAACCAATTTCGGATTCTGTAGTACTGTAGTATTTACTATTAAAAAAATACATGTATGAGTGGTACCAGGAAGTTTAAACCCCTGTTGTTCAAGAGTCAACTATATGTTAGTTCCAGCTGTACAACATAGTGATTTGACATTTATATACGTTATGAATTGATCACCATGATAAGCCTACTAATCATCTGTCACCATATAAAGTTATTACAATATTATGAACTATATTACCTATGCTGTACATTACATTCTTCTGACTTATTTTGTTATTGAGGTACAGTTGATTTACAATATAATATTAGTCTCAGTATACAACATAGTGATTCAAAATTTTTATAGATTATACTCCATTGATAGTTATTGTAAAATATTGGCTTTAGTCCCTGTGCTGTACAATATATCCTTGTAGCTTATTTATTTTATACATAGTAGTTTGTACTTCTTAATCCCCTTCCCCTACCTTGCTCCTCCCATGTACTCATCTCCCCGCTGATAATCACTAGTTTTTTCTCTGTATCTGTGAGTCTGTTTCTATTTTGTTATGTTCATTCATTTCATTTTTTAGATTCCGCATATAAGTGAAAACATACAGTATATGTCTTTCTCTGTCTGACCTACCTCACTGAGCATAATACCCTCCAGGTCCATCCATGTTGTTGCAAATGGCAAAATTACATACTTTTTTATGGCTGAGTAATATTGTGTGTGTGTGTGTGTGTGTGTGTATGTACCCCACATCTTTATCCATTCATCTCTTGATGAACACTTAGGCTGCTTCCATATCTTGGCTGTTGTAAATAATGCTGCTATGAACATCAGGGTTCATGTATCTTTTCAAATTAGTGTTCACTTATACTTATTTTATAACTGGAAGTTTACACCTCTTAATCCACTTCACCTATTTCACCCAAATCCCCACCCCTTTGTCAACCACCATGAGTCTGTTTTGGCTTTATTTTGTTTGTTCATTTGTTTTGTTTTTTAGATTCCACATGTAAGTGAAATCATATTCTATTTGTCTGTTTGACTTATTTCACTTAGCATAATACCCTCTAGATCCATCCATGTTGTTGCAAATGACAAAATTTCATTCTTTCTGTGACTGAGTAATATTCCATTGTATATATGTGTGTGTGTGTGTGTGTGTGTATGTGTGTGTGTGTATGTGTATATATATACACATACACATCTTCCTTATCCATTTATCAACTGATGGACACTTAGGTTGCTTCCATATCTTGGTTATTGTAAATAAGGGTTCAGTGAACATAGGGGTGCATTTACCTTTTTGAATTCATGTTTTTGTGTTTTTTTTTTGATAAATACCCAGACGTAGAAACTATGGATCATATGGTAGTTTAATTTTTAATTTTTTAAGGAAATTCCATACTGTCTTCTATAGTGACTGCACCAATTTACATTCCCACTAACAGTGCATGAGAGTTCCCTTTTCTCCACATATTCACCAATACTTGTTACATGTCTTTTTTATTAGCCATTCTGACGGGTGTGAAGTGATATCTCTTTTTTTTTCTAAACTGTATATTTATTTATGTATATTTATTTATTTTTGGCTGCATTGGGTCTTCATTGCTGCACATGGGCTTTTTTCTAGTTGTGGCAAGCGGGGGATACTCTTTGCTGTGGTGAGCGGGCTTCTCATTGCGGTGGCTTCTCTGGTGGCAGAGTATGGGCTCTAGGCACGCGGGCTTCAGTAGTTGTGGTGTGTGGGCTCAGTAGTTGTGGTTCTTGGGCTCTAGAGCGCAGGCTCAGTAGTTGTGGCACATGTGCTTAGTTGCTCCATGGCATGGGGGATCTTCCTGGACCAGGGCTTGAACCCATGTCCCCTGCATTGGCAGGCAGATTCTTAACCACCACACCACCAGGGAAGCCCCTCATTGTGGTTTTAATATGCATTTCCCTGATGAATAGTTATACTGAGCATCTTTTCATGTGCCTGTTGGCCATCTGTATATTTTCTTTGGAAAAATGTCTATTCAGGTCCTCTGCTTATTTTTTAATCAGATTGTTTGTTGTTTTTGATATTGAGTTGTATGAATTCTTTATAAATTTTGAATATAAACACCTTATAGGATATAGTATTTGCAAATATTTTCTCCCATTCAGTAGGTTGCCTTTTCTTTTATTAATGGTTTTCTTTGCTGTACAAAAGCTTTTTAGATTGATGTAGTCCCATTTATTTTTTATTTTTTTGCATTTGTTGCCCTTGCCTGGGTAGATAGATCCAAAAAATATTTCTTAGATCGATGTCAAAGAGCATACCACCTAGGTTTTTGGGGTTTTTTTTCCTAGAAGTTTTATCCTTTCAGGTCTTACATTTAAGTCTTTAACCCATTTTGAGTTTAATATTTGATAAGAAAGTGGTCCAGTTTGATTCTTTTAGAGGTTGCTGTCCAGTTTTCTCAACACCATTTATTGAAGAGGCTAGTTTAGTACTGATGAACTCCTTTAGCTTTTGCTTGTCCAGGAAACTTGATATCTCTCTTTCAATTCTGAAGACCCTGTGTACCTTCCTGTTGTGTTTGGCCTGTAATTGTTGTGAGCACGCTGGCGTTGGCCCCCAGTTTACCTGTCTGTGAGGACTGCCCATGACTTCTGTGGGCACGTTGGTGGGTGGGCTTGTTCCTGGGCTGGCTGTGCAATACCCGGCATCAACTGCTGCATGAGCACTCGTGTGGGGCTTTTCCTCAGCATGGCTGGCTGTGAAGCCATGTCATGACTGTTGCTGGCAATTGTTATGTGAAGCTGGACTCCTGGAGCGAAGGCCTCATTTGGGGGGCACTGGTGCCAGCCAGGGTGGTGCATCATTTTGGAGAGGGGTGGGAGTGACATTGGAGGTGTCCAGGTGCCACTGATACTCTTTCAGTTTTCCTGATCAAGGAAAGGAAAGGTCAAGGAAATTCCAAGGAAATAGAAAGAGTTTTGAGGTGCAATATACAAATAAGTCAAAATGCATAAACAGAGACTATGTTCTAATATATTTAAAAATATTTTCATTTTTCAGACATCTACTGGCCTTTAGGTTTTATGCATGGTCTTGTGCTATAAGCAGTTATATCAAGTTTTCTGAGTTTTCCCATCAGTATTGTTTTCCTTCTGTTTATAATTTCAGATTATTTTAGTTTTCATATATAACTGTATTGTTCAACTGAATTAAATATATAATAGATATATAGCATATAACTCATATATATCTATTTTATGTGTGTATATATATATTTATCTACATAATGGTATTATATAATATATAATGACCATCAATGTCAATATATATAGTGAATGAATGTCTCTCTCTGTATATAATATATATTATTACATATGAATAATCATATAATAATATATAAAGTCTATATATATATACATATGTAGGCAGATAGATACACATATGATATGGTTTCATTGGTATATTACACCACCACCTGACATACCTATTTTTTTAATATAATTTTTCCTTGAGAAATTTTAGGTTCATAGCAAAATTGAAAGTGCAGAGTTCCTGTATACCCCTGCCCCCAAATATGCACAGCCTCCTTGACCAGGTAATAGTGACCCATTTAGCAGTACTTCCCAAGCCAATTTTCAGTTGCCAGTTTGATTTGTATATCCCTCCTCTATTCACCTATAGCTTCTATCACTTCCTAATAAAGTCACAAATTACAATATTTTTTTAACTGAATTATTGACTGACTTCTGTGGTAAGGTTTTCAATAACTTATGAATTTTTTTGGCTTTATGGTCTAAAAACCCACTAGAGATACTGTCCACACAATAATATCACTCAATAGATTGTGGCTTAATAAATGTCTTATTTTTTAATCTTTCAAAATCACACCAAGCTGTTTCATATAAATTTATATAAATTGACAATGGCAATATATTGCAATATTATCATAGCATCAGTACATTTTAATTTTGAGACTCTCAAAGTCTTGATGAGGAAAGAAAAAAATAAGCTTAAATTAAAGAAATACTTCAAAAATACAAGCATTTATTATCTCTCACAGTATTTGTTGGTTAAGAATTTAGGAGTAGCTAACTGAATAATTATGTCTTAGGGTCTCTCATGTGTTTGCAGTGAAGATGTTGGCTGGAGCTGAAGTTATTTGAAGGTTTAACTGGGACTGGAAGGTCTTTTTCCAAGGTGATTCATTCAAAATGCCTGGCAAGTTAGTCATGCTGTTGACAGGAAGCCTCAGTTCCTTGCCATGTGGGGATTTCCATAGTACTTTTTGAGTGTCCTCATGACGTGCAACTAATCATCTCTAGAGCAAGTGACCCAAGAAAACAAGGCATAAGCCACAATGACTTTTATGACCTAGCTTCAGAAGTCAGATCTGTCATTTTTATAGTATCCTGTTGGTTACACAGGTCAGCCCTATTCAGAGAGGGAGAAAACTACACAAGGAATGAATGCCGGGAAGCAATAATGTCCCAGGGGTACATTTTAAAGGCTGCCTACAACTGTCATTCAGGTCAAAAATTCATTCATGTAGTCTGATTCTAGAACCTTATTTAATATGGCTCTGCTAGTCACTAGCTGTATGATCTTGGTAAATTACTTCACCTCTCTGAGTTTTAATTTTTCATTCATAAAATGGAGATGGTAATAGTGTCTCCCTGATAGAGTTGTATGTTGCTCTCAAGATCAAGAAAACTGTGAAGTAAAAGTGTTACCAGGCAAATTTTTTGAACATCATAGAAAGTTAATCTGGAAAATTTAAGCCAAAAAGACCAATAAACTATTACCATTGGAGTTATCTGTTCCACTGGACAGAACTTATTTGAATCTCTACTAAATAAAAATCTATAAGATAGATTTTTGACCCTAGAAGAATTGTAATCTAGACCAGATAATACATAGTCGGTCTCAACACCTCACTGAAATATCACCCAGGAATTTATTTACCTTCTTTCTACCTTTTGAATTATTTTTGTGATAGTCTTCGTAGAAAGTATATTTCCAAAATGTAGACATTTCTGTGTAGTTTTGCCTTCAGTGTTTTTAAGAATTACATGAAATGGGATATTATAAGTGAAAACAGTATGTAAACAAAAAATACAGATTCATTGTGTTTCTTGATAAATATAAATATTCACTTTGTAGGAAAAACCATTATTTTGTTAGTTTTGATTATGTAAATTAGATGTTTCCTTGTAATGAAATTATCACTTAAATTCCAATCAGTGAAACTTGGAGAGCAAACTCCTCCACCCTGCACAGATATGCCACAACCCCAAAGCCTTGTCAAGTGGCACTGTCTTTCCTTTACTATAAAATTAAAGTGTGTCATCTGTTTCTCAAATCTCTTGACATGTCTGTATTTTGCACAGTGTAGATTTTGTGAACTCTCCTTTGCAGTTAAGGAATTGTCACATTTATATATTTTTATATCTTTCATTTCAGTGAATTGTTGACTAACATATGGTGGCAATGTGTGTTATTAAAAATATAATTGAGAAATTCCATAGCATTTTTGTCAACTACTTTAGTGTTATGTATTAAGAATGACCATTTCTAACAGAAATACTCTCTTTAAGACCCTGCAGTTGAACTTATGCTTGCCTATTTGGTGAATTGAAAGGTCAGGGCCCAAAAGCAATGTCAATTCTTGATCAGACAAAAAAAAGAATAAAGAAAGGTACAGGTAGTAGTCTAACTCCTTATTGACAGAACTTTTCTAAGCCCATTTGAGAGAGACAGTGTCAGCTCTCTGCAAATGTCAAATCCATGCCTGATGCTTTCTGACAAATGAAGAGTAATACAAAATTGCAAAGAAGGTTAAGTTTTTATTTGGAACCTTTACATACTCTTTTGCAAATCTCCCTTCACCTTTTGTATCCTTATTCATTGTGATACTTTAAGATGCCAAATGTAAACAACTATAAAATGCAAGCCTATAAGGATCAGGTAGATAATAAATTAACTGTGCACATATGTAGTATGAATGATGGTCATTGAAGGAAACTTGAGTGTGAATGTGTGTACATGTCTTTTAAGAAAGTTTTCTTTGTGTTCTGATTGTGGCTATACTTCTTTGTGAGTTTTCTTTGTGTTCTGATTGTGGCTATACTTCTTTGTGAGCTGTATGTTGCCAGAAATTCCAGTTTTTCAAGAAAAACTGGAAGTCTCTATTCTAAGTGAAAATCTTAATTTTTTTAATTGACCTAATTTTTATAAAACATAAATAATGTTCAAATAAAACATGTCTGACTAAAATATAGACAAGCCTAGATTGATCTTAAATCTGGAACATGTTCTTCATGGCAGTAACATGGCCAAATTTAGAAAAATGTTTAGCTAACTCAGAGTTGTAAAATTCATTTGATATTCAGGTAGTAAGAGCAGTATTTAAAAATTAACAAAAATTAATTTATTAGGTAAGTACAATATTTAAATGATCAGAATAAACTCACTTATAGAAAATACCAGGTTAAATTATGCATCAATTTGTAATTAATTGTAAGAAGTAAAATTAATGATTTTTCAAATGTGTTATTCATTCATCTTTCATCCATTTATTTAGAAAAAAATTCCATTCCATGGAGAGATGGTTTAAGATATGTGTTGATTATACCTAGTAGTGTAATGTGTCCAAATGCTTTGGCTGAAATGTCATGTCAATTAAGGTAAAAATCAGATGGCCTGGAATCTCCACTAGCAAAGCATTGCCACTCTGAATTCGCCAAGGTCTTAGTGACAACCTAAAGTGAATACATCAGAGAAAAGCTAATCAGACCAGTTTCCCCTGGACAGTCTTAGAATCCTTGCTTAAGCTAAATTGCACAATCTGCTGTTTTGGACTGGCCAGATTGCAATCACATCTCTTGCTGACTATATATCCTTCTCAGCACCAGTTGCTGTTCTGAGACTCACAACATCTTATAATATTTGGTAGAAGTAGTTTTTCTTAACAAGAATCCTTGACCAAGTCAATTAACCTCTCAAGTCTCAGCATCCTCATTTATTTTTTAGTAAGTGTCAGAATGCTATAATTTTTAGCTTCTATTCCTGAAAAATAATGTATGTCATAGGAAGTAGATGATCCTTTTGGTAGAGACCTGTCTCCTCTGGGGAAGTGAGAAATGTATTATCACAGTAGAAGTGTAGTTTTGGCAAGGCTGATATTAAATACACTGATATTAAATATTGAGAAAAAAATCACCTTCCTAACATGTTTAGTACTTTGACCCCCTACAGATAAGGTGAGATTTTGCTTATTTAATTATCAGGCACTTAAATGATTTAAAGGTAAAGGGGTTAGAAAAGGCCCAACTGATAAATAATCAATTCACACATAAGTTACCAGGTGTCTTTAGTCTCTTCTTAAGAATCTTAGAGCTATTCATGACTTGCTGTATTATTTATTATACTCATTAGAGAAAAATGATAAATATTGAAGATATAAAGAAGAAATTTAAAGTACCCATTATTCTACTTCTCAATTATAAATACAATGTTACAGTAGATTTCCAAGTTTGTGGTACATCTATAATTTTTACTATTTAGTACTGGTGTAGCTCACAAATACAATAATTTATTTTTCACTTAGCTGTGTAATGTAAGCACATCATATAATTTTTAAAGTTCTCATAAACAGTATATCATGACCACAAAAACTTATATAGCCAGTAACAAATTACCAAAAACTTAGTAATTTAATACAACATAAATTTATTCTTATACAGTTATGGGAGTCAAAAGAATAAAGTGAGTTTAGAACCTGGCATTTCTTCTGGAGACTGTAGAGGAGAACCAGTTTCCTTGCGTTTATCACTTTAGAGGCAGCCTGCATTCCTTAGCTTGTGACCCCTTTCTCCATCTTCAAAGCCAACAGCCTAGCATATTTTCTTCTCTGATCTGCCTCCCTCTCATAAAGACCCTTGGAGATTGTATCAGGCGACCTGATTATCCTGGAATAATCCAGAACAATCTCCTAATTTCAAAATTCTTGATTAAATCTCACCTGTAAAGTTCCTTTTACCATGTAAGACACTATAATAACAGGTTTTGGGGTTAGGAGATTGACATCTTTGGGGCTATTATCCTGTGCACAGTATAACCCTATTTTTGACATTTGCTGTCCTTTTTCCTTGTTATTACATGTAACACTGCATTTGACATGTATATACTTTTCTTTTTTTCAGATAACTTCAGAAAATAATTTGCTTTGTTTCACTTTCAGAGTAAATCTTTAGAAGTGTAACTATTAATACACTTCTATGTAATTAATGTTTCTAAATTACAGGATACACACACACACACACACACACACACACAATGGAATATTACTCAGTCATAAGAAAGAATGAAATAATACCATTTGTAGCAACATGGATGGACCTAGTGATTATCATACTGAGTGAAGACAGAGAAAGACAAATAATATATGATATCACTTAGATGTGGAATCTAAAATATTATACATATGAAGTTATTTACAAAACAGAAATAGACTAACAGACATAGAAAACAAACTTACAGTTACCAAAGGGGAAGTGGAGTGGGGGTGGGGGAGGGTTAAATTAGGAGTTTGGGATTAACAGATACACACTGCTATATATATAAAATTGACAACCTAAATGCCCATCGACAGATGAATGGATAATGAAGATGTGGTACATAGATACAATGGAATATTACTCAGCCATAAAAAGGAATGAAATTGGGTCATTTGTGTAGACGTGGATGGATCTAGAGACTGTCATACAGAGTGAAGTAAGTCAAAAAGAGAAAAACAAATATATATTAACGCATATATGTGGAACCTAGAAAAATGGTACAGATGAACTGATTTGCAGGGCAGAAATAGAGACACAGATGTAGTGAACAAATGTATGGACACAGATGTAGAGAACAAATGTAGAGACACAGATGTAGAGAACAAATGTGTGGACACCAAGGGGGGAAAGCAGCAGGGAGGGGAGGTGGTGGTGTGATGAATTAGATTGGGATTGACATGTATACACTAATATGTATAAAATAGATAACTAATAAGAACCTGCTGTATAAAAAAATAAATAAAATAAAATTCCCCCAAAAAAGAACAGTGTAAATGCTGCACAGAACTAAATAAAATAAAATAGAAACACACAAGGAACTACTGTATAGCACAGGGAACTATATTCAATATCTAGTAATAACCTATAATGGAAAATAATCTGAAAAGCTATATATATATATGTATGTATGTATAACTGAATCACTTTGCTGTATGCCTGAAACTAACATAACGTAAATCAATTATACATCAAAAAAAAAAAAAAGAAAAAGATTATGTTAACTCTTAAATAGGTTAAAAGATTATATTTTGTTTGGGCAACCATTACTTCCCACAGCCATTTGTTTTCCTGTTTTTACAGTTTAGTCCATAGCCACGCTGACATGTGCTATACAGAACTATTTGTGATTCTTGGTGTGTCCCAATTTTTCTTACACATTTAAACAATTACAGAGGCTATCTCTACTGCCTGAAATTCCCTTCTACTCAAGTAACTGTAACAAATTGCTTCTTACCCTTCAGGTTTGTCTGCCTATTAATACCATCAATAACAAAATTAGTACTATTTAGAAGACATTCTCTAATTTATAAATAGCATTCACATCCTAATACAAAATAACTAATCCTAAATACTGAAATTCATAGATCTTCCCAGAACAAAAGCTGTCTTTATTTTTGACTGCCAATCATTTGGAGGCACCAGTGACCTCACAGGGCATCTTGATTTAAACACGGGTGTCTAACAAATATCTTTGCATCTTCCTTCTTTTCTAAATATGCTAAATTCTTTATGGAAAAATATAAAAAAGATGAACTAATTGCTAGACTCTGATATTTTATATAAAAGCATATGAAAAAATAAATCATTGCCATAGGAACAATTCTACCATTCTGTAGTATAATTATCTTTGTAATAAAAGATCCAATTTTTGCTCCTCATAACAACAGTATCTTTTTCTTAAAATTTAATCTCCCCTATATATTTTTTTAAAAAATATCTGAACACTTTTAAAAAGCAACACTATAAGAGGACTATGAATCTTTTGGAACTTTTTGAGGATACACGTTGGTGCATTATTTTAT